>NC_143409.1:17084166-17235681 GCF_052110815.1 Crocodylus siamensis | reverse complement strand
TAATACTTATTTAGGTCCCATGTCCTCCAGTGGGATGACTTATGTCAACATAAAGTTATGAATCAGGCCCTAATATTGCAATGTATTGCTTTTTTGAGATTGACAGTCATCTGTAAAAGCATTCTGCTAGCTTCCCACATGGAGCTTAACTTTTTATGTGTGTAGTGTGCTGAAGCAATAATAGAACTAAGTATTATAAATAACAGTTATACAACTGAGGAGTTTTCTGTTTTGTGGCAGATGCAAAAATGTGCTTGATTTAGTGAAGTATTGTTTGAATTCCCACCATTTGAGAAATGACATTGTAGTTCAAGACACTGACTATGGTGGTAGGCAGCAGTATGAAGTACAAAATCTAGGATTTATTAAAAGTGATGTGTGTGTTTATTATTTGCATTTTAAGGTGTTCCCCGACCAAACGTAAGCTGGCTTAAGATGACAGGGAACAGTTCTTTCTTGCTTTTGAATGGGTCATTATTTCTGAGGAATGTGTCATATGAAGATGCAGGCACATACACTTGCACAGCAACTAATGTACTTGGAAAAGCAGTAGGAACATCTGTTCTTCACTTAACTGGTAAGTGAAAAATCGTAGTTCATCATTCATAAGCAATGGCAAACTTGTCCTTAGATTAGTTTGGGATATGTCTGGGGAAATATTTAACCCTTTAATTAGTCTATGCTTGGAATTTTCTGATTGGTCCTGACCCTATGAAGTGATATTTTTTATTTCATATAATCCATTCATAGACTTTGGGTACAGAGAGCTTTGTTTGTGACTCCTTTCTCCTGATGCTGTGCCTGTTTTTCTCTGGGCATTAGTCTTTAGTCTTCAAGGAGGAGAAATAGGTCTGCTAGTATCTGGAGTGGACTTCTAGCACCTGATTACAAAATGCATAATGGGCACACCTGAGTACTAAGGGGAGTTGCTGCTAGTCACCTGGAAAAAGTTACAGAAAAACACACTGTAATATAAACTGTACTATCTAATCTTATAGACATAGTAGTGAGTAAAAATAACAGACTATTGGCTACTAAAGCTGAATAGTACTATTTACCCTAGTAAAATTAAGGAACAGGAAATAGAAAACTCTTTAAAAACCAAACCAAACCCTGATTAAACAACTGTGCTGCAAATAAACTAGTAATGTAAAACTTGCAAACTTGCTTTTCCCCTCCCCCCCACAAAAATGTCTTAAGTGGCTGAATCTTCCAGTGGTAAAGTTTACCTCTTCTAATGGTGTGTGTTAGCCAGGGATGCTGAGTTCTTAAAGTATTCTTACTAAGTCCTTATTCTTAAGTACCCAGAAATCAGGTGACTTTTGGACTTACAGAGGGTGAGACCTGTTGGTATAGTAAGACATTCCAAAGATGGATTGGGAGTCCCTGTGCAAGGATGAAATTGTGCAGCCTGTTGTAAGCAGTGCCAGGAGGATGTGCATGCAAATTGTATCTTCCTTATTAGAGAAGAATCCAGATGTTTTTAAGCAGGGTGGTTTTGACTATGGAGGTGTGACACACAAAAGAGCTAGTAAGACCCCAAACTTAATTTCTAGTCTTCACTGTCTGACAGTAACTTAAATGAATGTGAAATAAGCAGTGGCAACCAAATCCTTCAGTTCATACGTAAGTAACAACAAAAGCAGGGACAGATTAGGAAGAGGGGCTGGTAGTACATTGGCTCTCATTTGATTTGTGTTCCACTCAAAGTGTAAAACAGCAAACAAAAACAGGGAGGGGAGGGATAATTCTGAAGGATTGCTGAGCTGTGTGTTGGTACACTGCTCAGAAGCAGAAGGGAGTTGAAAAGAGGCAGCAAAGAGGTAAATTATATAGTAACCCTTTTCTGGGTTATTTATTGCAGCAGATGATGGAAGCTGTGGGGCTAGGGACAGACATTACACATAAGCCAGTTTAAGTGATCAGAAACTGGTTTAAACCTGTAACAGAACTGATGTTCAGTGCACATAAACCAGTTTGAAAATGGGTGAAACTGGTTTGAGATAAACCTTGGTAAATGTAGTATCAGACTTAATTGACTCGGTCAAACTGGTTTATGCTATGTCTGTCCCAGACCCCTTACTGGTTTAAGATAAACCAGACTCCCCCCAGCTCTCTGGGCTGGATGGGGCTCTGCTCCACAACAGAGCTGACTCCTCCCCTCTGCTCCCTGGCTGGAGCTCCAGCAGAGACTGCAGGCACAGCAGGGTCTGCCTGACTTCCCGCTGCCCTACCCCCTGCCCCCCACTGCTCACTGCTCAAGCAGGAATCCCCCACCCTCCCATCTCCCACAGCATAGACCCCAGACTCATGGACCCTAGGCATGTGCTATGCTAGCTAATGCCAAAAGGTGTATATGTGTGTGTGTCTCTCCAATTTCACTGGGACAGGCAGACAGGATAGTGACTGCTTAGGGCTTTTGGAGCTAATCAACTGGTCAGCTGGTAAGCTGTTTAAGAAGAGTGGAGAGAGAGATGGAGAGAGGCTATTGTTTTGTGGATGAGGAGATAAACACTGTTATCATCCCCGTGCTGGCTTGCTTGTCTGTCAGTTTGTCGCAGACAATATAAAGAAGTAGGGAGGGAAATTGAAAAGCTCTGTGTCATCGGCAGATGCATGTACGACACCCCACCCCTTCCCTCAGAGTCCTAGCAGGGGGGCTAGGGTCTGGCAACATTCCCACCCCTTGAGCAGCCAGTGGGGAAAAGCCTGGGACCATGCAGGCAGAACTCCCTAATCAAAACATCGTACAGGGCATGGTCATGTCCTCCTCAGCTCAGCACTATGCAAGGGAAGGGAGGGCTGTTTTAGTGCCTCTCAGCTTCTAGCCTAAGCCACTGGAGGCATGCACTTGAATTTCCTTAGTCGAAAGAGAATGCCTGTTCAATTACAAACCGGTTCAGCCTAGTCAGGTTAGATGAACCTGCAAAGATTGAATCAATTCAGGCTCAGGCTTTTTGAATATCTGTCCCTAGTCTGGGAGGCTGAACTAGTAGTGCAACAAGGGTGGCATAAAACTGAGAATGAGTGGGTCCAGTGGAGTTGATCTCCCTGCTTAAAGCTACTGCAAGCAGCTGAAGTGAGTCTTCTCCTGACCCCAACTGTTTCTGTTTGTTAAGGGTGGAGTGCTGTGGAAACCATCTCTGAGCATACCAGGGGGAGGGAAGACAGTGGAGGAGAGGGAGAGCCATTACAGCCCTACCCCCATGTGCCCTGTCATCTGGGGCTATAAGGAAAAGGGGGAAATGTTTGAGAGGGTTTCTAAGGAGAAGGCTCTCCCATGGACTGGATGGAGGGTTACAGGTACCAAGGGGATTTGGGGAGGATGGGCCTGAAGGAAAGAAAGTTGTGGGCAAGGAGGGGCTGGGGCATCATAGGGGTGATGGGTAGATGAGGTTCAAGCTGAAGAGTGCGTTTGGGGCTGTGGGGATAATATGGGATGTGAGAGGGGTTGGGTGGGGGGTAGGGTCCAGAGGGTGTGAGGGACTTTTTGAGTGACTAGAGGAGGAAAGAAAGGGCTCAGTGGGTTTGGAGGGGAATGGTGAGTTGTTGGAGGGCTGGGATGTGATGGCAACAAGTATGTGGAAGGTACAGTGGGTTCATGGGAGCAGTGAGGAGGCAAGGTAGGATTCAGTGGGCGGTGAGGGGGAGGGTGGGGTCTGATTGGGCTTGGGGCACAATGAATGGGGCTGAGCATGGGCAATATGTGGGATAACAGGGGAAAGAATAGAACCAGGGGGCATTCAAGGTGGCAGGGGCAATGCATAAAGGGCAGTGAGGGGCATTTTGAAGCCATGGTGTAATATCTAGGGGACCCATATTCTGAGGTGTGGGGTGCCAGTTCGGGGTTAACAGCTGTATTCCCCTGGCACCAGGTGAGTGCCACACTCTGGCAATCAGCCCCTTCCTTCTCACCCGCCACTCCCTTCCCCTCAACTCCCCATCCTATTATTTTTGCTTGGATCTTAAACTGAATAATGTAGTCCTAGACCCCTAGCACCTTAGTAAAGCTTCTAGTTTTTTTTTAATGGGAAAACAAGTGTTGTGTTATGTAGTGATGCACTACACCATCTGCATCCCCTTTTCAAAATCCTAGATCTGCCCATGGGTAAAACCTCCACTGGATTCAGGAAATTTGCTACAGTTGGAACTTAAGGACTGGCCGCCTCAGGCATTTAAATTGCCCCAGCCCATATATACCTTTTGGCTCCTGATCCTTTCTAGTATGTCAAGTGGCAGCACGAAATTGAGGCAAGGACTGAAGATGCAACTATTATTCCCTTGTTGCCTTTAGATAGAAACAGACATTGCCTGTATTGCATTTGTGATGCCATAACTATGTTTATGGTGGTACATATGGTGAGCAAATAGACATCCCTGCCCTTTATCTTGCAGCATCAGTGGCTGCAACAAAAGATAGTAATACACTGTGCTACTTGGTGTCCAACATCTATTGACTCTGGTGGGAAAATGCAAGCAACTCAGAGCTGCTCTTACTTCCAGGCACCCAGGGCAGGTGCCCCAGGGACTTGAGGGACCCAGTCCTGTGCATCCCAGGATCAGGACCCTCAAGCCCCTGGAGCACCTGCCTGGCTTTCCTTACTTACAGAGGGGTGCAGGGCATGTCTTGGCAAGTGGGTCAAGTCAGGGTTCCCTACTTAGTGGAACCCTCCACTCTGGGACCTGCACTGACCCATGCCTCACACGGAGGTGCAAGTTAGTACAGGGGGGCAGTGCAGGAAAAGTGGAGTCCCTGACACTCCAGGACCTCTGCTGAACCATGCCTCCACATGAAGCACAGTTCAGCATGGGTCCAGATGTGGAATGGCGTAGAAACCAGGAAATTCCTGGTACTCCATGTCTCTGGGTCAGTGCAGGTCCCAGCATGGAGGCACAGGGTGCCAAGAACTTCCCCCCTGCCTTATCTCCTTGCCAGGACCTGTACTAGCCCATGTTTCCCACAGATACACAGGTCAGTGTGGGTCCCAAATTGGAGGCACAAGGTACTAGGGATTCCCTGGTTCCTGCACCGCTCTGTGACTCCCACGCTGCTCAGTGCCTTCACAAGTCAGTGTGGGGAATCCCTGCACAAGGATAATACATCCTCCATTGCCCCACATCAGTCAGGGACCCAGTGCAGGACAGTGGGTGATGTGTGTCACCCAATAAAGCTGATCAGCTGTGGTGGGACACATCCTGCCACAGCTGACCTGCTTCGGCTTAGCAACATCTGTTTCTACCCCCTGTGTCAGGATGGTTTATTCACAGCCTGGCCTGAAGCAGTTTTGCAATCCACCATTCATGCAAACACAATAGAAAGTACTTTATAGTCATTCCACATCCAAAAATTGCAGAAGGGTCAAATTAATGAGCACAAGCCTGAGAAAGTTAAAAAATGTTAAAAGCCCTAAACCGCAGAAAGAGACAGGACCAGGTATAATATGCACAGTCATTAAAAAATAAATGTTGACAAAGTGGCAAAGAACTCTGTGTTACTGACAGATTGCCCATGTTTTTGGCAGTTATTCTGGCATATTATAAAAAAGGAGAAGTTACTATGGTGACAGGCATACCTACATTATGCATCCTCTACTATACAGAGAAGATTTTGAAGAGATTTTCTTTTTATTATTTTAGCAATTTGTCATATTTCCATCTGAAGGAACCAAGGAGTTAAACTGACTCCAGTGAGAATTTTTCTTAAAAACTGATTTAGATGGATGTCTGATAAAGCAATAATAGATGACAGTGTCATGAGAAACTGTAAACAAGGTCAAAGATCTTGTACGTTTTTTCCTAATTGGCAAGTATAACGGCTCTTTTTTGCTAAAAGATACATTTTTAAGTGAGGGCACATTACAAATGCTCCTTAAGGCCTCCAAAAGAATGGCATAGATTTCTCAGTTCTAAATTATCATTTGCTGGATGGAGAATTTTAGTGCAGAAGATGATCCTAAAGAGTTTCGAAATCCTTCAGTTCTTCCATTTCATTAATAAAATATGGAACAATTTTATTAAAATTACCAGTGTGTATAATTCCTGATAAGAAGAGATTTTATGGATTGCTTTTTTCAGAACAAGGATTTCCAAAGATTAATACCGTGTCAGCCAAAGGGAGCAGAAGGAAGCGTGTCATAATGGCATCTGGAATTGGTACCAACATAAGTGTGATACATGGAGACCTGTTAAGGATTGGTATGTTGCCAGGGTTTATTTCTTGTTTTTAGAATGAAAGGTTTTGCTAGTAGCAGTTTTATTAAAAAAGACGGGACAAGGTCAAGAGTGTCACACTGGTTTCCTAGAACATGTTTGTTGTCCTTGGCCCATTCTGCAGGCCCAGATGTTTTAGAGGAAGGCAGCCAGAGAGAAAGAGATCAGTTCTGAATTTTTATTTCAGAATTTTTCAAAGCAGTTTTTGTGACTCCAAAGTTCACCCAAATGAAATGCCACTGAGCTGAGGTAGAGAAGTTTCTCTTTCAGCTCTGCTTGAAAATGATTCAGGATTGCCTTAGCTTCTAGGACTGTTTTTTAATTTCTCCATCTAAACTAGTAACTTTATTTTCTATGTATAGTGGTTTCTATAATGAGATATGTAGCAACTTGTATTGGTTCATGTATGCCCTTAAAAAAAACACTACATTTGCCCAGCATAAAGGCTTGGGATGAAATTATGGCTCCACTGAATGCAATGAGAATTTTATAATTGATTACATTTGGGCTAGAATTTCTTCCTTGGTTCATAAAGAATGTAATGTAGTTTCACTTAGTGGCAGAAAACTGTAAAGAACTGTGACAAATATGCAGAAGATCCTGCATTTTAGCTTATATAATAGATACTCCGTCCGAGGTACTCAAGACCAGTTTCGGTTGTATTTCTGACGTCTGTGAATTACTGTAATATATGTCCATTTCTCATCTGCATTGGTAGAAACTTCCACACACCTGTGCACAAATAGAAAAACTATATCCACTAAGGTTAGATAGATACTAAAATGTCACTGATTTTCAGGTTGTCCAGTGCATCCTAATCACAGAAATATGATTCGGTGGGTCTTCAGAGATCATCCAATTGAGGAAGCAAAGGATTTGGAACATAGAACTCTGGCTGGGGGACGTATCCTAGAGGTGAACACTGTCTCTGGTCAATTTGCTGGACAATACAGATGTTGGACTTCATCTAGTGTAAAACCATTGTCTGTTTGGGTAAATGTCAAGAAGGAAGGTTTGTTGAAAATTCTATGACAAATTCTTGAATTGTTATAATATTTAATGTTTTAAGAACTTTACAGCTTTGTAGCTTATTTTTATACATATAAAATAATCAGTTCCCAGGTCTATAAACACTAACACATGTGCCTGACTTTATGCACGCAAGTACACTACATGAAGACAATAGGTTTTCTGTATTATATGAATACTCATTTCATGTATTTATTTTGCTATCAATAATCAAGAAGCTAGGAGAGTTCACTGACTTGCTGTGTTATACAGGTACTAAGTAAGACCAGTCGTATGACTTCCTGAAGTGGAAGTCTATATGTTTTGTTATGAGGATGGTACTCTCCAACTCAAAACTGTCTTTAGAAATTAAAATGAATAACTAATGAATGTTAGATCATTTAAGAAGTATATAAAAATGAGTTACAATAATTGTAATTTATGAAATGTAAAACTATTTCAAAGATACATTATAATGGCATCATAATTTATGATTTACAAGACTGATTTTTAACTTTATTAATGAATTCAAGTTAAAAATTAACAGATCCAAGAAAGATGCATCTAATCCCCCAAAATATACATAAAGACAGATACCAGTCAATCCATATCAATGTCCACAGAAGTCCTGTGCTCCTTTCCCCTCTCCCTGGTCCCTGACAGCTTCCTAATGCCTCACTTGATGTTAAGCTTTTGTATTTTTTCATCTTTATGTAATAATTCATCTCCAACTCTTCCCCAGAATGCTGCACAAAACAAATCCCACTATTCTTCACTCATCTCTACTCCCAAATCTCAGATTCATTGCAAATTCATTCCTAAGTGTTAGCTCATAGAACTTGTACTGCAGTATTCAAAAACTGCAGTACAAATGAAATGTTCAGATTTGGAGGCAGGAAAAGATTCTTTCTTAGCAAAATTCCAAGAATATTAGCCTGATTTCCAAGTGAGCATCTTTATGTCTTCTCCCTGTAGAACACCTTCCCTGATAGGGCGTTTTTCCATTACTAAAATTCCCAAACTTTTTAAAACCAGGCAAATACATATGATTTTCTGTGATATTTGTAATACATTACTCTGTATTTCCTATGGGTTGCACCCAGGGAATACTCAAATCCTATGTTAATGTTGTTCAGGCATCCAAATGAATCTTAATTTTTAATGGTGACCAAGAAGGTCCTGATCCTGTATTTTAATATACCTGCACAGAGCCCTGTTTGCTTCAGTAGGCTACACAGCATAGGGTTGGAGCTTAACACATTTTTGTATTTATTAGAGAGCTACTTTACATATACTGCAGCAGAAAAGTAGCCCCCATCTGCAAACACTTTACTGTGACATTAGTAAGTCCTTAAAGTGCCATAGAATTCAATTATATAATAATACTGAGATTATTGTGTTTATCTCAGAGCGGTTTCAGCCATTTTCAAACTGGTTTATGTCACTGAACATCTGTGCTGTTACAGGTTTAAACCAGTTTCTGATCACTTAAATCAGTTTATATGTAATGTCTGTCCCCAGCCCTTAGCATTCGCCTGATGAGGACTTACTGGGTGAGAATGTAAAAATCATTCAAGGGATTTAGGTGCTTAACTCTCAGACTTTCAGTGGGACCTGGGTATCTACATTTCCTAGCTGCTTTTACAGAAGGCCTTCTTTGGTGGTTTTTGCACAGTGGATATACGGAGGGCACTGCTGTGCAGTGTCATCCTAGTTAAACAAACAATGAAGCCTCTGCCTTGTTGTTGCAGTCAGTAAATTTAACCATTTCTGCTTTGAAAAAGGCCCTTTTGTACTATTCTAAGAAACCCAGAGATAATAAGGAAACATTGAAAAACGATGAGTTAAATAATTCATTATGTGCCATAAGAGTGAGACTGTGGGCACAGCTGGTAGCTATCAATTATTCTTGGTTGTTACAGAAAAATGACTCCTTCTGTGATCACATTAAAATCTGTCAACATTGCATAGTATTTCATCTTTTACTGAGTGTCAAAAAGGAGGGCAGGGAAATCGTTTGGAATTGGGACCAAATATAAAGGCAGTAATTGTTGGAGATGATCAGTCTTAATAAAGAGATTTCTTTTAAAAAATAGCCCTTTTTCATCTTGCCAGATGCCTTAGTGACAAATTATTTATGGATAAAATGCCTTTTCTGTAGTTTTAGTACAGGTAGGATTCTCTTGAATATTACAATTATGTGAAGTATCTGGTGTAGTGATGAGCTTTCTGCAGAATCAGCTCTTATAGAACAACAGGAAACATGGAAAGCATAATTTATCATTTCCTTTTTTTGATGCTTGTTGTATAAGGAATGTTATTAAAGCACTTAAAATTGATCATCAGTTTCTACAGTGAGTAAAATTTTACCCCTCTCTGCACACATTGATCCCATTGACTCTCTGAGGAGTTATATGTATACATCTGAGGGCAGAATTTGGTCCTACATATTGGAGAGAAACTCAGTAAAACCAAATTCTGCTCTTGCTTATGATCTTTTATCACTTTATGAGATGTTTTTCCCACACTATCTGGTTTACATGTAAACTGACATGGTGCATATACATTTGTTACAGTTACTGTCTGTAATAGCCTCTCCCACTAAATCCTATTTGCATTTTCTTCTCCTATTAACAGGCTATAAATGGGAATATGCCGAGTGGAGCCCTTGCTCAGCTAGCTGTGGGAATTCAGGGGCCCACTTCAGAAACCTGCAGTGTGTGAATTCAGATGAACAAAAAGTGAATGAATCATTGTGTGATGATCGTCAGAAGCCAGTGGTTAGTTATCAGTCCTGCAACATGTATGACTGCCCTGCAAGGTAAACCTTTCCCTACCATATTTCCAAGTGTCTTAATAGTCTCTTAAACTATGCTCATAAAACCCTGAAGTTGTTTCCATTTGTTACACCATCATTTTGCAATATACTTTTTATCTAGTCCCAAGTCCTACAACAAAAAGAATTGTTATGGGGAAACTCTGGTACCTTGCATCTCAGGAGACTGAATTATGCTATCCATGTTGACATACCCAGTCTTGTGGGGTCTTTGCACTCAGAGGTTAGGGGCAGAAGTTACACATAAATCCGTTTTAGTGATCAGAAACTGGTTTAAACCTGTAACAGAACATAAACCAGTGCACATAAACCAGTTTCAAAATGGCCAAAATTGGTTTGAGATAATCTGGTTGAATGTAGTATTAGACTTAACTGACTGAGTTCAAGCTAGTTTATGCAATGTCTGTCCCAGACCCTGTCCTGGTTTAAGTTAAACCAGAATTCCCCAGCATACCAACATACACTCTGGGCTGGGCTGGGCTCTCTGCTCCAGTGGAGCAGGGATGGCCCTGCCCACCTGCTCCCCAGCCCAAGCAGGGACAGGAAGGGGCGGGGGCCTGCCAGACACTAGCTCCAGAAGGGAATAGGGAAGAGGTTTATTCCCCCTCTCTGTCCCCTATCCCATCAGCACAGATCTGTCAGGCATTTCTCCGCTCACTGCTCCAGCAGCAGGGGCATGGCCAGCCTTGGCAGTAGCCTGGCAAGGCTTAATTCCCCGCTCCCTGCCCCACCGGCATGGACCTGAGCTGGGGTCCACTTGCTGGGACTCCCCCCTCACTGCTGCAGCGATACGGGTGTGGGCACAGTCAGATGCCAACTGGCATGGCCCCTGAGGCAGAGGGGGCAGAGAGAAGACATTATTTCCCCACTCTGACCCGGGGGACTGCAGCTGGGGTCTGCCAGCCCTGACCACCGCCACTGATCACTCCCTGGATGGGGCAAATGGTGGGATAAGCCCCCTCCTTCCCACTCCACCAGATGCTAGAGGGAGTGGGAAATAACCCCGCTCCCTGCCCCTTTGTCTAAGGGGCCCTTCTGGCCAGCCTCTGGCCATGTCCCCACCCCTGCTGCTGGAGCAGTGAGCGGGGAGCGACTGTAATGGGGGCTGCAACCCTTTTAAGGTTTCCCAGAGCACAAGCCTCTTCCTAGCAGGGGTCTACGCTGCAGGGCAGTCAGAGCTGCTGCAGACTGCATGGGACAAGCATCAGTGGCAATGCTGGCGGGGACTTGGAGGACTATGGCCATCCCTTCGAGCCCCTGTGCCATTGCTCACTCCATGCAGTCTGCAGCAGCTCTGACCCCCAACTCCTGCTCCGACCCACATCATGGTGTGTTCCCCCCACCCTCCTGCCAGGAAGAAGCTCATGCTCCCCAAACACCATGACTGAGGATGCTGCCCCCTTGCTGCTACAGTGGCAGGGGTGGGAGTGCAGCCAGAGGCCAGCTGGCAGGGCCCCTTAGTCAAGGGGGCAGGGAGGGACTTTATTCCCCCTCCCTCCGGCATCTGGCACAGGGAGTAGGAGGGGGCTTATCCTGCCACTTATCCTGCATAGGCAGTGATTGGCAGTGGCATTCAGGTCAGGGAGACCTTGGCTGCAGCTCCCCGGGGGCAGAGGGAGTGGAGGGGGGAAAAACACCCTCCCTGTCCCCTTTGCCAAAGGAGGCTATGCTGGCTGGCCTCTGGCTGTGCCCCCGTCCACGTCCCCACCGCTGCAGCAGCAAGGGCGGAGTGCTGGGCAGACCCCGGCTTCGGTCCATGCTGTTGGGAGAGGGAGGTGGGGATTAAACCCCTCCCTGGCCAGTTCACTCCAGGCTACTGCCAAGGCTGGCCACGTCCCATCCCCAGCGCAGCTTCCCTGCTGCCAAGGGCTACTCTAGCACCTGCTCCGCACCCCCCTCTTCCTGGCGCCTGGCCTGAGCCACTGCAGGCATGTGCCTGCATTTCTAGTGTTAACACTGAATGTCTATTCACTTGTAAATTGGTCCAGTCCAGGCTAGTTAGACTAATTTGCAAAGATTGAATCAATTCAGGTTCCAGCTTTTTGAATGACTGTCCCCAGCTCTGGAGAACAAAGTTAGAGTGTATTCAGCAGCAGGGGCGGTACCAGAGACGGCAGCATGTTCTGGCCATCTCATCTTTCTGCAGTGTCCCCCACCATAGTATCTCAGCCTTTCAAAAGGTGTTGTAGTTCCGTTCCTGGCCCACACACCACTGCCTTCTGGCTGAATCATCTACAGTTCCTTTAGGGATTATTCTTAGGATAAAAATATTGCTGTACCATGTGCACAAATACCACAAGCTTTGGCTGTAAAATCTAAAAACTCATCTTCAATTTTACCACTGCTTGCAAAGGCCCTTCCAACCCACTAAGGTGCTGCTCCAGGCCTTCAGCAAGAACACTCACCACCACTCTAAAAATAAGTATTTTGCATGTTTTACAGGGAAAGGGTGTCTCCTGTTGTCAGCAGTGTAAAAGCCATGAGGGAGGAAAAGCTCAGGCACACATTTTGGAATCGACTGTCACTGGAAAATTTTAGAGGGAAGTGCTAAATCCTTAACTGACATTACGGCAGAGCAATTGCCAGTAGTCCTAAAGTCTGTATTCTTAACTGAAAAAACACATAGCAACAGATAAATATCAGAAGAAATTTGTTTATATTTCATTATTAGCAGCCAAAAAACAGATCACTCTAAATTGTGAGTCTGAATGCAGGCCAGCCTGTAACAAGTGGGTTTGCTGCCAATGGAACAATACTAAAATAGAAATAATAGTCTGAAGGAGTTTGAAAAGCCTGGACTCGATTTTAGGTTCTCCTCTAAAATCAGGCCAATTGAAGCAGATGAAAGGAAGAAGGAAGTAATGAGAATACCTGGGGCACCAGTGCACCTCCAAACAATTAATAAACTCTGGCACGCACCTTCACACTGGACCAGAGCCATTACAGCCAACCCAAACAGTTAATTCAGATGATAAAATATACCGAGACCTTAGTTCTTACTGACTGTAAACACTCACCAAAGTGCTCTACTTATTGTTATAATGGCCCTATAATTGTTTTGCACAGAATTATTAGAAATTTTCAACGCATAGATATACTTAGAATTATGCATTTGTTCACATGATTTGTAAGTTTTATTTCCATGTCTGCCATATTTAGGTTTTGCTATCTTTAAATCAGTGTGTTAGAGAGTAATGAAAATGTTCAAGGTTATGTTTCCCTAATAAAATCTTTTTTTAACCCCTCCCCCCTGTGTCTTTTATATCAAAAAGATACCGCGAATGTTCTGGAATGGGTCTTGCATAAGCCATTAGTGACGGGAACAAACTCTTACTCCTTCCCACTGTCTCCAGTATGGTTGCTAACCTGTGAAGGGAAGTAGAATGTATTTGAATCTTCTACTCCCTAGGCCTGATTTCATCAAAAGGATTTAAGCATATGTTTAGTACATCTCTGTTCAGCAAAGCATGTTAGTATGCACCTACCTAAGCACATTCAATGGCTAATGTATGTGCTTTGCACATTCAGTAAGTGCTTGCCAAGCTGGAGTCTCACTGTATTTGGTACAAATGTTGAACCAAATAATATAAAGACTAAAAGACGGGGGGAAAGAACAGATACCTGATTTTTAAAGGAATAATCCATCCCAAGTGGATAAATTACATGATCACAAAAACTCATTCATTGTAGAAGAGAATAGGATAGTGCTCACATTATCACAATTATATTACAAGAAATATCCTAATCTCTAGTTCAAGGCTGGATTTAGAAAATATTAAGCAGAATAAATTGTGTGACACTTGTTCCCATTGAATGTATTCATGGTCAATACAAAGTGTTTGGTTCAATCTTTTATATAACAATCTCTTTACTGTTATATACAGGTTATAGCTCCTGTTGAAAGTAAACTATAGTGAATAAAGTAAGTTCTGTTAAGATGTTTAACATGATAAAATGAGTAATTGGGTCACGGTAGGTAAAGTGCCAGGAGATGCATCCCAGAGTCACATAAGCAGTGTTAGAGCATGTGTGTACCCAAGGAAATCTTTGGAGTATTGGCAGCAGTATATAATGGTGGGCAATGACAGAAGGGAGGCAGAGTCAGTAGATGAGATCCCTTTGGCTGGAGGCAATATTGCTGCTATCGTGGGTGGAAGTATGTTGCTTGCCTGTACATAGAAAGTTTATTGGGTTGTCAGCAGTAGAAGATTTGGAAACTAAATCCAGGGGACTCTCCATCAGTCACTTGGGGACCAAATCTGTGGGACAGGGTCCCCACCAACATTTACAAAGGAAATTTAAGTGAATTGTGGCACCTGTTTACATTAAATGTATTTGGATTGTTACACCTCAGTTTACAATGTGAGATGTGAAAGAGTGGATCTGTTTTCATTGCAGTCAGATTATCACAGACTCCTAGTTGTTAAAGCCAGAAAAAGCCCATAATAATGATTTAGTCTGACATCTTGGATAACTTCACTCAGGAATTTCTGCATCCAAACAGTTTTCAACTTCAGCCTGAGCGAGCGCATATTTGTTAAAATGATGTATTTTAAAAATCATCCCTGGAAAACTTGGCTCAGAAGAAATGGTGCTTAGGCACTCAAATTACTGACTCATATTTTTCTCATACTAAAAAGATTTAGGCACCTTCCTAAAACCCACAGGTGAAATAATTAGCTCCTTCAATTTTTATTTGTAAAGAGTTTGCAGCAAGATTCCCTTGGGTTTGCATTGTTTTCTTATTTATTGTCCATATGTTTATTTGACTTTTCTAGGTGGGTGACTAGCTCATGGTCTGAGTGCTCTGCTTCATGTGGCAATGGATTTTATCAGCGGCAAGTAACTTGTCGTCAAGCAAAAGCTAATGGCACTATACTGATGCTGCCACCAGATGCTTGTGTACAGAAAGATCGTCCTCTGGGAAGGAAACCATGTATAGTCCATTCATGTACGGAATGGATGATTCAGTCACAGGGACAGGTAATCTACTGGCTGAAACTTTTGATTGGTGACTCATTGTATTATCAAAACACAGCTGTGCCATTATTTATCACAATCTGTAAATTTACATTTTAGCCTCCATACTAAGTAGTTCACCTATTACATGCAGATTTTGTAGGTGTTTCTTCATATTGTAATATGAGTTGTTCTTCATTTTGCAGTGGAGGCCACAATCAGTAGCAGTATTCAGTTGTGCTAGACACTGAACACAGGCACACTGGAAAAGCCCTAAATGGTGTAATTACTGTCACTGTTTGGTTTACTTCATCCATTAAATGAAACACACTATGGTGGTGTACTGGGCAAGATCATTGTAGGTTTTATCTGATAATAAGCTAGTCCTGCAGAGAAAACATACAACAAGCTTTGAAACTCTAGCATTAGCTATACTTAGTTTTATCATTTAGTCCATTATTTTGTATTTCTTTTTTCATGCTAGGACATTGCTTTTATTTCACTCTTACGAGAACAAATGTTGCATATCTATATGCAGCGCTACTAGTAGCTGTGAAATCCCCCAAAGTCAGGTATGTACATACACTTAGTGATAGATAGGTACCACTTCCCCCTCCCCCCTCAGTTCCAGCAGGCTGCTGTGGGGAGGGGGGTTGTGGGGGCAGGGCTGCTGGCTTCTCCCTCCCTGCAGCTGACAGCATGTGGGTGGGGGCATTTGCCCAGTAGCCAGTCAGGTGTGGGCTAGCGATTGGCTGGGCTTGACTACCTTTGTGCCTGTCCAGCGTAATGGGAGGTGCACATAAGCACCCCCAGCCTCCTGGCCTGGGCCAGTGCAGGCATTCCTGTGTCCTGCCTCACTCGTGGCAGAACGTGTGTTCTGTGAATTCCTGATCAGTTCTTCACAGCTTAGAGACATTTGCAAAGGTTTGATGGATTCCACCTCAGGCTTTTCGCTTGTGTGTACTTAGCTCAAGTTACTACCACAAAAAGCTTACCATCCATGTATAAGACAGGAGATAGGAACAAATTGGGGAAGCTCAAGGAAACAGTGAGACTGTTGATCAGTATGATAGTTCAGGGGTTGGCAGCCTCCAGCATGCGTGGTATGTGGAGACATTTTTTCTGGCCTGCCAGGAGGCATGCAAAAAAATTGTTTAATTTTTTTTTTTTTTTAAGCTGCTGCTCTGGGCTCTTGCATGCAACCACAAGTCCCAGCGCTGTGGCAGGCACCAGTGCAGAGCCAGGGGAACACAGACAGGGACATGGTGTGTACTCTACTGCCCGCACCCCTTGTTCCCAGGCACTGGCTGGCCCCTGAAGGAGCTGTGGGTGCACAGGGCTGGGGCCGGGGCAGGCGCTGCGCTGGGTCGCTGCCCTGGAGGCAGAGCCCTGAGCCCAGGTAGGCAGGCACCCTGTCCCACCCAGGGCACCACTGAGGTGCTGAGGCCAGGTGCTTGGGATAGGGTCTGGGCAGCGTGGGGGGAGGCACGGCGGGCAAGCCAGCCCAGTTAGGCCCTTAGGAAGGTCAGAGCTGGGAAGGAAGTGGGGGCTGCCCTGGGGCTCTGTGGGCTCGAGCTGTGGTAGGCGGGGGTGCCCAGTGGCACCTGTGGTGGGGCCTGGCCCAGCCCTCACAGCTCCTCAGGGATGGGCTGCAGCCACCCTGTGCACATGGGGATGCTGCCTGACTGGGGCAGGACGCCGGGCATGGGGGGCTTCTCTCTCCAGGATCGGCCTTCCTGCACACTGGGCATGGTGCAAGCAGAACAGAGCCATCCCCAGTGCAAGGGCCTGGCCGCGGCAGCCCCCTGGTGCCGGGGAGTAGCCACCACAGCTGCCCCAGCCTGCCCAGGCCCCAGCCTTGCCCACCTGCACCTCCCCTCAAGGGGCAAGGGCTAGGGCAGGCACTGCAAAGAACTGCTGCTCTGCAGGCTCCTGGCTGGCTTGGTCCTGAGCACCAGCTGCGGCAGCTGTTCCCAGAGCCCAGGGAACAGGCTGTGGCTGCAGCTCCCACTCACAATGTACCCGGCATGCACAGAAACCAAGCAGGGAGCTCCCTGGGCCTGGCGTCCTGCCCCAGCCAGGCAGCATCCCTTCGTAGGCAGGGTGGCTGCACGCCACCCCCGCAGAGGTGTGCAGGCTGGCTGGGCCCTACTTCCAGTGCTGCTGGGCCCCCTCGCTGTGGCCTGAGTAGTGGAGCCCTAGGACAGCCCCCACTCCCCACCTGACCCCAGCTCTCCTCTGGCTGCAGTCCCCCAAGGGCCTGGTCAGGCCAGCCTGCCCACGGTGACTCCCCTGGTGCCTGCTGCTCCCTACACCTCTCTCCTTCTCTTTCCCCTCTCATCACAACATGCTTAACAAGAAAAAAAAAATCACAAGTACAAAGGCAGTACATGAAGTTTTATTTATTATCAGCAGGTTTTGAATTTTTAGACAGCCTGGTATTTACTGCAAAAAAAAAAAAAAAAAAGAAGAAGGCAACATTAATGATTATTAACTGTACAAAATATTCAGTGCATCCTGCCATATACTCCCTCTGCCCCAGTTTTGTTTTTGTGGCATACCGGCACTCCGGCACCTCACAGGGTAGACATTGTGGTTTTTTCAGCACTCTGGCCAAAAACCGTTGCCTACTCCGGTGATAGCTATAGTCCAGCCACAACTTCTTGCCAATACTTTTGTAGACATCCTGATAAAGGAGATTTTTAAAGAGGGATTTGAAGGAATAGAGGGAAGCAGCTTTTCAGATGTTTATGGTAAGGACCTCTCAAGCATGAAGGGCAACCTGAAAGAAAGCATGAAGGTGTGTATTTGAAAACCAGACAAATAGATGAGGGAGGCTGGTATCATGGCCTGATCCTGGAAAGGATTCAAGATTTCTGTATTGAATGTAAAATAATAACCTGTGATGGACATTGAAAGTGAGCAGAGGCTGCTTGTGTTTAATGCTGTAGAGAAGGGGAAACCACAGGAGCAATGCATAATGAAGAGTGATGCTCAGAGAGACAGGCCAGGAAAATTATCTTTCCAGCCTCATTCTGGAGGGGTATTGATGGGGAGGATTGCATTGATCAAGCCAAAAGAGGTTTCATTAACAGAGACATGAAATGGTGAGAGCCTGGCGAGAGGTTTAGCTGTATGGATGCAGCAAGAATCTGCAAGACTTCATTACCTCCACTTCAGGACCTCCACTTAATTCAGGAGGTGCACAGTCCCATCAGAGGAAATGCCCTGTTGGACCTGGTCCTGGCCACAGGCAACGACCTGGTAAGGGGCCTCCAGGTTCTTGACCACCTGGGTGATAGTGATCATCGCTTGCTGGAATTCACCATCCAGCACAAGGTGTCGAGGGCCAGCAGCAAGGCAGTAGCCCTAGACTTCAAGAGGGCCAACTTCAATGAGTTGAAAAGATTAGTGGGAGAGGCACTGGGGTTCCTGAGAGCAGGGGAACTCAGTGCCCAAGTTGAGTGGTCGTTCCTTAAGGAGACAATACTCAGGGCCCAAGGGGTGACCATCCCAACAAGAAGCAAGGGGAACAGGAGTGCGTGAAAGCCCCCCCTGGCTCACCAAGGGCGTCCAGGAATACCTGATTGCCAAAAAGTCGGCGTACAACCGGTGGAAGGGGGGTGCTAGCTCCAAAAAGGAGTATACCTCCTCTGCTTGGGCCGGTAGGGGGGCTGTCAGGAAAGCTAGCGTCCAAGATCAAAGATAATAAAAAGTCCTTTTTCAAATATATAGGGAGGATGAAGAAGGCACCGGGAAATGTGGGGCTCCTGCAAGTTTCTCTGGGCAATCTGATGGTTGCGCCAGAGGAGAAAGCAGACCTCTTTAACCAATTCTTCACCTCCATTTTCTTGGGCAGGGACCAGGACTTCCCCACCGTGATGAAAGATGGACTCAAGGGGAATGCCTCCAGACCTCAGGTTGAGGAGGACCGGGGTAGAGAGCTTCTGGAGGGGCTGGATGTGTTCAAATCAGCGGGTCTAGATGCTCTCCACCCCAGGGTGTTGAGGGAGCTAGTAGGTGTTATTGCAGGGCCTTTGGCATGGCTTTACAAGCGCTCATGGTGTTTGGGCCAGGTGCCAGATGACGTGGTCCCCACCTTTAAAAAAGGGAAGAGGGAGGACCCGGGCAACTATAGGCCCGTCAATCTTACCTTAATCCTAGGGAAACTCTTTGAGAAGATCATCAAGGAGCACATTTGTGATGGGCCGGCTTCAGGGACGATGCTCAAGGGCAACCAGCACAGTTTCATTAGGGGTAGGTCATGTCAGACCAACCTGATTGCCTTTTATGATCAGGTCACAAAAGCATTGGATGCAGGTGTCGCTCTGGACGTAGTCTTTCTGGACTTCAGCAAGGGCTTTGACACCGTCTCCCACCCCATCCTCATAAAAAAACTAGGTGACTGTGGCATTCATGCCTACATGGTCAGATGGATTGCAGATTGGCCGAAGGGTCGTACTCAGAGGGTGGTGGTGGACGGGTCATATTTGACCTAGGGAGAAGTGGGCAGTGGAGTCCCCCAGGGCTGGATCCTTGGACCCGTGCTGTTCAATTTCTTTATCAGCGATTTAGACGATGGGGTGAAAAGCAACCTGTTTAAATTCGCTGATTATACCAAAATCTGGGGTGAGGTGAGCACGGTAGTAGGGAGGGAAAGACTGCAGCAAGACCTGGATAGGTTACAGGGGTGGGCTAACAAAAACAGGATGCGTTTCAATACTGACAAGTGCAGGGTGCTGCACTTAGGCAGTAGAAACCAGCAGCACACTTTTAAGATAGGAAACTCCTTCCTAAGAGCACGGAGGCAGAAAGGGATCTTGGAGTCATTATTGACTCCAAGATGAATGTGGGCCAACAATGCGAGGTCACGGTTGGCAGGGCTAACCGGACCTTGTCGTGCATCCACAGGTGCATTTCAAGTAGGGCCAAGGAGGTGATCCTCCCCCTCTATGCAACACTGGTCAGGCCACGCTGGAGTACTGTGTCCAGTTCTGGGCGCCCCACTTCAGGAGGGATGTGGACAACATGGAGAGGGTCCAGAGGAGGCCACCTGCATGATCCAGGGACAACAGGGCAGACCCTACAATGAGAGACTGCGGGACCTGAACCTGTTCAATCTTCACAAGAGAAGGCTGAGGGGGGACCTGGTGACCGTCTATAAACTCACTAGGGGGGACCAGAAGGGTTTGGGAGAGACCTTGTTTCCCCTAGCGCCCCCTGGCATGACAAGGAATAATGGCCACAAGTTGTTGGAGAGGAGGTTTAGATTAGACATCCATAAGAACTACTTCACGGTCAGGGCAGCTAGGATCTGGAACCAACTTCCTAGGGAAGTGGTGCTGACTCCTATCCTGGGGGTTTTTAAGAAGAGGCTTGATACCTACCTGGCTAGAGTCATTTGAGCCCAGTTTTTCTCCTGCCCAGGCAGGGGGTTGGACTTGAAGATCTACAAGGTCCCTTCTGACCCGACTTCTATGATTCTATGATTACCTCCTGGATGTCAGGACCTAGACCAAGTTGATGCCCAGGTGAATAGTCTGAATGTCAGTCAGGATGGTGATATAGTAATGCTGATTCACTGATACTGATACAATTGTTTAACTTTATTTTAGTGTTCTGGTCACTGCGTAGACCATGCGGTAGGCCTACAGCACCATCATTTCGTATGTCAGCATCGCAATGGATCTTTGGTTCCAGATTCCTATTGTAGTGAAAGGAGGAGGTATGTAATTTCAAAGAGTACAAAAATCCACTCAGGGAAGCACCAGCCTGCCCCCTGCCCCCGCCCCCTTCCCCCAGCCCAGGGACTGCTCCACCCACTGACAGCTCCCTTCCCTGCCACCTGGGAGGCAGGTAAGTTTGAGTGTGTGCATGACACAGGAGTTTAAAGGGTCCTAAATTGAAGCAATGTTTTTAAAAACCCACCACTTTGATTTCGGGCCCCCGTTTTGTCTACACACGCCCTTAATTCCTAAATGGAATCATGTAGACCAGGGTGACCAACCTCTGGCAGATCCAGCCTCTCACTTGATTTCAGTCAGCCTGCAAAGCCCAGATATTGGTGGCATTTCAGTGCTGGAGAGATTCTGTGGTGAGTCCCACACATAGCAGCAGGAGGAAGCAACAGGGGCAGGGAAGAAATGCTAGTGACAGCCAGTTTGGAAACGTCAGCCTACCTCGTACCAAGCTGCATTATTTTGGACTGCCACTCCTCAAAGGTTGCAGATTCCTGAGGTGGACAGTAGCATTTATCTTGGACTTAAAACCAGATAATTACTAAACTGGAGATCAAGAAAAAATGGGGATTTTTCTGGAGTTATGCAACATGCATATTATATGTAACAGAGGTTTCCACTGTTTTAATATCCTCCTTATTTGGGCCAAGTTTAAAAAAAAAATTAATAACATTAAAAAAAAAGGCTACTTCTGATTTGCAGAGGCCTTTCATTGTTAAACTGTGCCGCTGCTGCTGATTCCTTTGATTTTAGATTGCTACAGACTAAACTTTGTAAAATTAGGGTTTTCTTGGGCGTCATGTTTTGCAGTATGTGTTATTCTCTTGGAAAACAAACACACTCTGTGCTTCTTAAGTGTGTGCTGCTGAAGCTGTATTTTCTCAGACAGCCAAAGCAAGAAAAGAAAAATTGAATAAACAGAAAGATGTGGTTCTGTTCTTGAGATGCATGTTATTTCTAGGCACTTTTTTTGATTTGTTTTTAACCTCTAAATATTTCCCTGTTAAAGGAAAATTACAGATTTGACAACTCAACAAGATTATAATCAGCATATTTCTGTTGAGTTATTTGAGATTTATTTTGGCACATGCTCCAGTGCTTTGCTGAATTGGGATCTAACTATAGTGTACATAATTTAAAAAAACTAACAGGAACAATTTGCCAAGGTGAAGGAACAATTAAAGATGACTTGTGGAAGAAAGTATATTTGTTTGAGGTGGGATTCAGTGGGTGTGTCTACATGTTGCCCTATGGCAGTGTAGCTATGCGCTACATCATGGGTGACTGGTGCCTCCTGAGTCTGGGGGGGCACCAGCAGCTAATCGTCAACTGGGAGAGGGGCCCAGCAGCCAATCGTTGAGCAGGGGAGGATCCCCCCAGCCAATTACCGACCCCAGAAGCACCAGCAGCAAAACTGGAAGTGCCACCAATGCTTCTTCTGGTGCCCACATTCACCGGCCAGTGCCAGTCTCAGTGGGGGCACTGGTTGATGCTTCTCTCGGTGCTCCCAGCCCCCGGCCGGCAAGGGCCAATCTCAGGGGGGGCACATAACCCCTGTGCCTCTGCTACATGTCACCTATGCACTACATCACTGTATGGCGTGCTGTGGTGACAGTGGTCACATGGATCTACACGTGATCAGCAGCTACATTGCCGTAGTGGTGTGGTTCCCCAGTATAGCATACTGCTATGGGGACATAGTGGTGAAATCTAACTGTGTACCATGCACATGGTACAGTAACTGCTTCCTTTTGTAAGCACCTACTGCGCCGTGTTTTAGTGCTTACAAAAGGAAGTACGAAAGCATGGCACCATAGGGCAATGTGTAGATGTGCCCAGTGAGTGGGAAAGTAGGTGAATAAAGGATGAAAAGTATTAAAGGAACATGTATGGTGTGTACATATTATTTTTAATATAATTAGACCTGTGACCATTTTAAGGCATTTTTGCAGAACCTTAAGTGAAATTTCCACTTCACTGAAATAAATGATAATATCCCCACTTTACTGAAATCGCTCAGAATTTCACGTCAGAAGTTAAAAAGTTTTCTGGAGAAGTCTTGGTATCAGCAGAGGGATGCTATTCTGAAGAGACTGGTTGGGTGCATCCAGATGTGTGTGGATGTTTGGTTCCCCGGCTTCAAGTAGCGGTGGTGCACCTTGCACTGCCACTACTTGTCCCTGGAGAATGCCTGTGCCATGTGCACCTTGGCGCATGGCAAGTTGCCCTGGATGGGGTAGGGGAAGCTGGGGCCAGTACTGGGCTGGTCCCAGCAGCCTTACCTAGGGTCCTGGGAAACTCCTAAGGCTGCAGCCATGGTGATTCTGTCGCATGGAGCCTGACCGGCAGCCCAGCACAGCTCCGGGCAGCCCAGCTCCACTTTTCAGAAGCACATGCTGGCCAAGCATGCGTTGCACTGGGTTTTTTTCCTGTGTTATTTTTTGACCTCTGGATACTGGACTGTGCAGTGTTTGCAGTGCCACATACTGCATGCGCCCGTTCTGTGTAAAACATTTGTAGCATCCATTATGGTAAATGCTGAATTAAATTAAAATGGGTTTGTTTTGCTAAGTAATAATTTTATTAATACTTCCATCCAGACTTTCCATAAGCATCAAACTGTTTTCTCTATCCCAGGGTGAAGGTGCAGTAGTTTAAACAAACAGGGACTCATTTCTTTTTATTTTGTGAAGACTGATGTATAATTAATAATTGTAGGAAAAAGGCATCTAGCACAAACATAAATCTTTCACTACTATTTGTTTATCTCTACAGATCAACTGTCAGAAGAAACTGCTCCTCAGAGACATGTGATGTGTACTGGTGGGCAGGTCCTTGGAGACCCTGCAGTGTAGACTGCGGCAGTGGATTCCAGTCACGACAAGTAGTCTGTATACACAGAAAGAATAATAAACCTGTGCCTGATCAATACTGTGGGTGGAGAAAGAAGCCAGTGACCTGGCGACATTGCAATGTCACTTCTTGTGGCAGTATGTAAACATTTATTTATATCTGAGCATATTAATAGGTTGTAGTGGTTTTATTTAGAGGTGAACTGTATGCAAACTATTTTACAAGCATTTGATTGCACATCAAAGGTAAAGCTGTCACGTCCCACAAATGTTTTATCATCGGTGGTGTACTTGTTTCCAAATCCAAGTCAGTTACATTTTGAAGAATTAAACGTGCCTGTTTAAAATCAGGCATGTTACAGGTTTGAATTCTGCACCTTCCCTACACAGCTATCATTGCAACTCATTCCTGAGTTTCCAGAACGTGCTGTTGATTTTGCCAAACTGAGATACAGAATGACAGTGTACAATAGAGGGGTGGATATGATGAGATGACCAGTCTCAAAACAATTGGTGACCAGAACATGAATTGAATCCCTGTTGTCAGAAATGAAATCATAATGTAATCTGATTACCATCAAGCCTGCATTTATTTGAAATTTATGATGATTGGTTTTTACTATTTATCCTTTCTTCATTATAAAGCCTTTTAATGTTTAAATATATTTTTCAGAAGGCGAATGCAAGGATACAACTCACTACTGTACATTTGTAAAGCATCTAAAGTTATGCTTGATAGACATCTACAAACAAAGATGTTGTCAGTCATGTCAAGAAGTGTAAATCTTCTATGGAAAGTTCACGATGCTGCAGTGAAGAGATGAAACGAGAGGTTCATTATATCTAGACCATCCATAAGAAATGTATACTTGTATATAATAGTAGTAGACATAACAGTTAAATGGATACATGAGGTTGATGAGAAACAGCGTTGTAGAACGGTACACCAGACAGGATATTTTTCTGCAATTGAGTTTTTAGTGTATTAAAAAAATTAATGTCTGGATTAAGAAGAAAATATGTTGGCATGTGATCTATAGAATTTTACAGGCTATCCAAGTATAATTTAATCAGGAAAAAAAGATTATCTCAAAAGCTCCAGGTAATGCTTACTTCACTGGAGTTATTAGAAAGCCAAGTCACAAAATCCTTTAATGAATTTTGGAGTGCAGCATCTGTTGATCCATTTTTGTCTCTCTTATTTTATCAAATATAACGTGATACTTAAATTTATAGGAGCTGTAGCTTGTAGCTATAAAGAATTTGGCAGTGACTGCATTTTCATAACTGCTTGAGCTAAGGGGTCAGTCTCACAGGATAAACTTTATTGAGATTAGCTGTCAGATGAATCCACAGCAATACATTTCATTTCTCATTCCTATATTTACGTGCATGCAGTAAAAAGCACTGTAGATGCTGTTACAGTTTTCAATCAGCCGTGCATCTGTGTTTGAATAAATGAGGTGTCATTTTTCTTTTATTCCTATTCTTCTACTCCAGTCACTGAAATATGATCAAAGTAGTGGCAAGATTAGTCTTCTCTACTGATTTTAAATTAGAAACAAGGCTTCCTTGTCAGAGCTGTGAATGAAACATTCGTAAGGCTGATCTCTTGCACAGTCAAATGGGGAACTAAAACCAAAACTGGTCAAAGGTGCTTGTCAAGCTCTATCGGCTGAATAAATATTTCATATTTTTCCAGCCATGGAAAAAAGTAGGAGGAAAGGGTTGTTAATTATGAAAATAGACATGTGTAAGAAATCCATGTCAAGTGGTTTTCAGTCAAGTTGAATTTCATCTTGACCCTTAAACATTCTAGTATTATATGAGCAAGGAATTTATGATCATGACATCCTTATGTAATTTTTTTTTCTGTATAGCAAATTGTGGACGCAAGGGAGCTAAATATTAGTTGGTTTTAACCCTGGAGAAGTCTGTATAGGGCTACTGATGGTGATTCTGTTTTCTTTTGTAGCCTCCACACTATTGCACAAGCTGGAGGCCTGAATACATATCTGGATTTGACCCTAGGTTAATAGGTGACTTGTAATCAGCAGGCATGCTGTAAGAATGGTGTTACCAACAGTATCCCTACACCATGGGTTTGCATCACTGAAAATTAGATTAGCACTACTGTATAGGAAGTGTTTCGTGTGGACTGTTGTGTCCTAGGCTGACTGCAAAGAGAGGATATTCCTGATCATTACCTTTTAAAATCAATAATGGGTCTTGATTGTTTAAACAGTTTTTAAATTAAAAGAGCAAAACACTTGTAAAATACTTTTGTATATATTTATTGTCTGATTTTAAAAGTGCAATATTTTGTCTTGTACAGTGTTTAATAAAGATTTTGGGACATATATTTTTCTTATTACCAAAATTTCTTATTCATGTTTTTTTTCTTTGTATTTAAATTTTTTAAATGTTAACACATAGCACGACTTTATTGCTTTGATTTTGTCTTTGGCTAAGTATGCATGCTATATGGAAACCAATGCTGTAAATGTTTGTTATTGCAGCTAGTATGACGTTCCTCTGGAGCTTATTTTAATGCTACTGTAGTAACCAAAGATGTCTGACATTTATCTTTCATAAATTTAGTTTTGATATTTCTGAAATAAACTCTACTTTGGTTATTGAACTTCATTTTTATACAAAGGTTATTAATGTCATTTCCACAATGCCTATGCTGCCATCACTAATGTTATGTTATCATTGTATTAGTTCCACATTCTTGGTTCCTTAAAAATTATATTTGTTTCTCATTTGGACAGGTTCTGGACCAGATCTTCAGCCAAACTAAAGTCTGCCTTGGACTGTTGTAGAGATGCAAATCAAGCTTAAAACTAGTTTAAGTAGTAAGTAGGAGGCTTCTCTGGCTCCCAAGACCCAGTGTAATCATTTCTCTACGATAAGCTTCCTCAGATACTTTAACTTCTTGCCTAGTGAGTACCAGTACTTTTGGCGTGTCTGATGATGAAAGGAGATATAGCCAGAGTGTTGCTGTCCTCTGTCAATCCTTAACTGATGGAAATGTTTCTAGTACAACCATTGCTAATGGATGTTACCATTAGAGCTATCCTGAAAGTTCTGTAAGTTGCAATGAAGGCTGAACCAGTTCCAGAACCAGGAATATGTGTCAAGGTACAGTACAGTCACTTTTTCTCTCCAGGGCTAGGGAACAGACATTCAAAAAGCCTGAGCCTGAATTGATTCAATCTTTGCAGGTTAGTCTAATCTGGCTAGGCTAAAAAGCTGAGATGTCTACGCAAGGCAGAAGTGAGGGGGGGATAATTCCTGCTTAGCAGGGAGAAGACAGGCAGATGCTGCTGTACCTGCAAGTCTCTGCCAGAGCTCTGGCCAGGGAGGAGAAGGGAGTGACCAGCACTGCTGGGGAGCAGAGAGCACCGCCCAGCCCAGAGAGCATGCTGAGGGTGTTTGGTGGGACAGACACTGCATAGATTGGTTTGACCCAAATCAGTCAAGTCTGATACTACATTCAGCCAGGTTTATCTCAAATCAGTTTCAGCCATTTTCAAACTGGTTTATGTGCACTGAGCGTCTGTTCTATTACAGGTTTAAACCAGTTTCTTATCACTTAAACTAGTTTATGTGTTATGTCTGTCCCTAGCCCAATTCTTCAGAAGTTGCACTAAGCAAAGATTGGCCAGATCCAGGGAAATCACCTTATGGTTTTGTAATTATTGGGTGAGTTGCAGTACATAGCATGAAACACTCGGCTTCTTGAGAGCATCCATTCCAATTGCAATGGCTATTAGAAAGGAGAACTTAAAAGTAAGAATGCTGAACAAGAAAATGTCATAATATTTGTATGAGATGGGCATTAAATGGCTGCTAAGGATTACAATGTGTTAGAGTAATCCTAGATGTTAATATTGAAAAAGGTCAGGTCAGGCAAAATTGCCCATGCTGAGGTCTTGAAAGGTGCCGACATTCTAAGCATCCATGCTGTTCTCAGTCAGCATCAACTTTGGCTTGGTTATGCAGAGAATGGACAGTGGCCATACAGCCAAGGATCTCTTGTACTGAGCGTTCTTTATGGGAAGATGACCATATAGGCATCCTTATCTCCATTTCAAAGACATTTCTGAGGGAGAGATGAATGCAATGAACATTGTGCCAACCAACTGGGAGAAGACTGCTGAGGATTGAAGTGCTTGGAAACAGTCTATTAAGGGCAGAATGAAGGCTCATGAGGAAAGAAGAGCTCAACATGTAGAGGAAAGAAGAAACCTCGGGAAGAACCTCACGCTACATTCAAGACTGTTAGATATGAACTTCCTGTGATAAGTGCAATGGGGACTGTTATTCAAGAATTGGGCTTCACAGCCACACTTAGAGCAGTTCAATGAGCTGATGCCTCACTTGGCAGAAATCTATTTTCTCACGAGCCAGACAGATGCCTCCAATGCTGAAAAAATATGCATGGGTTCTAGTTTTACGGTGTAGAATCTATGTCACTTTTTTTCTGCATATCCTTTAGGATAGTGGTAACTATCCATTTATCTCCACGGGCCAGATGAGTGGCATGGAATCCGTCTGCAGGCTGTATCCCAATAGAGACCCAAGGCACCTGATTAGGCTGTATACTGCCCAATCCAGACACAGGCCATTATGATCAAGACCTGAGCCTTCTGATCCAGCCATGTGCTGCCCAATTTGGACCCATGCCACTGGATCCTACCACATACTGCCCAACCTGGACCTGTGCCACCAGATCCAGCCATGCCCACCTCAGTCTGGACCTGCACTTCCCAATCCGGCTGTGCATTGCCTGATCTGGACCTGTATCATTGGATCCAGATCTGTACTGCCTCGATTCAAACCTATGCTGCCACAATCTGGACCTCTATGACCTGATCTGGCCATGTGCCACCCAACCTGGACCCATGCCACTGAACCTAGCTGTAAGCTGCCCTGTTCCACTGCCACCTGATTTGGCCCCTGCTGCCCAATCTGGACCTGCCCTCCCCTGATCAGACCTATGCACAAGTTAATCCAGTCCTGAGCCAGCCCGATCTGGTGTGCAGGGTCATGTTATCTGGCCTATAGGGCTCCCCACGGGTCTGAAAATCTGGCAGCATGGGACCAGCAATTAACAGTGCAACTGTTCCTCCTCTCCAAAATTTCCAGGCACTTGGTCCAGATGAAATTGCTGTATAGGCCAACCGAACGCATCTCTTTAAAAACTCGACAAATTATGGGCTTCAAAAAAAATTTACTTTAACTGAAAATTCAGCTCAGTTCAATCAAATTCACATAGTACAAAGGTGGTGGGGAGACTTCTGGGAATAACCAATATTGTAAGAACACCAGCAGTCTCATGTAGCGGTTATACAAAGATAACATGTCCAGCAATTCTGGTTTCTTCCTCATGTGCTTCAGTTCCTGCTTTCAAATACCGTGCAGTTGATTAGTCCTTTTATCAGTGATTGGCTAACCATTACAAATTCAAAACTCTTCAGAGGTAAAATGACTTTCCTGAAGCAGTAAGTAGAAAAGCGTATGCAATACTAAAAGTTATATTGTTCATGATCAGAAAGAATATGACAGCATTGTTAATCACAGAAATATAATAAGGGTTCATTTTAAATCATGGATTCAAACAGCTTCTTACATTTTTATAAAAGATAAATGCTTTGTAAAAAACATTTAATATTGCTTATGTTGACAGGTAGTCACTTACACATATAATGTCAACAAAATATTCCTTCTGTTTACATGAAACATGGAAAAAAAGTAGTTGAGAAACTAAGAACTAGAATCAACAACATTTTTTTCTCTCCGAAAAATATGCTCCTGTATATGTGTACAAAGTAATTAGCAGCTTACTTTTTGTTAGAGTTCAAATTTGACATTTAGACTTTATCCAGTGTAGGCAGAAACTGTTCTAAAGAAAAGCAAAGGTAAGAACATGTTAACACCATTCTACTAGAGTTTCCTTGATCAGCATGGAAAAAGTATTTATCTTCTGAGGTCCATTTAAGATATGTTATGGGCAATGGGCCTACAGTTCTACTAACAAGATTTTTTTTTAAATCCTTTTTCCACACAGCTTAAAGAAACTACATCAAAACCATGTTTCATAAGTAGTGTTGAGAAGGTCTGCTCATTTAGATTTTCAGTTTCATTAACTATACTGGGAAAATTTATATTGTGTTTAAACTATAGGTAAGGCATATAACTGGTATCATTTAAATTTAATGATTTTTTTAAAAGCCAGAACAAACGTTGTAAAATGAAAATGGCATTAGATGTGCACGGGATGGAACACAATGAAAACTGGAAAGCACAGAAAATTGTAGGAGCACAATTAAAGAGAATAGACTTCATCCAAAATATTCAGGAGGATCCTATTAGCACAATTTGCCTAATCTTTGATTTTTAAACTATAATCAAGAAACACTTTAAGAAATTTAATAATTTTAGAAGTACAAGAGGAACATCTGTACTTGGCCTAAAGATTCTAAATACCATATTTTCCTCATCTATAACATGCCATAGAATAAGATATGCCCCTGGTTTTTGAAAGGCAGAATGAAGAAAAATAATTTTGCTTGTAGCAGGTGATAGAGTAGCAGTAGCTTATTCATTGTTCTGCTTTCTGTGGTTCATGTATAGAGTTCTTCCACTTGTGCCTAGCAAAAGCTGAAGTGGCAGAAATTTCTGTTGCCATTTTTCCTAACTTATAATGTACACCCCATCCCTCCAATTTCCAGTGGCTGATTTTTGGGTGTGTGTTATATGTAAGAAGATATGGTATTTCATAAGAATGTGTAAACATTTAAAATTAAAAGTTATGACACAACAGCTATTTTCTTTGCAATATGATTGCCATTGGATTCTGAAAGTGTTCTTCATTTTTAGAGTAACCTTGAGGAAAGACTTGTGATCCTGAGAATCTGTGTTCATATAGACACATCCTGGAGAAGATAAATAGGATGCCAGGCAGATCTCTTGTTCCTTTGGAATATATTCTGTCCAATACATAGTTTTATCTTCAAACCGAGCTGAACTAGGGAGAGCAACATCTAAATGTTTGAAACCTTGAGCTGGAATGATCTCGTGGTAGATAATGAGATTTGAATGTGGTCAATCCATCAAATATTCCAATGGGTTTTGGAATTTCCCGATGTCTTTCAATAATTTCTTACTGGCTGCTGTCCCAAGTTTGAAAGTGTTCTTTCATGGTGGTGTTTCCTTGGAAGTAGACTTTGCTCTTTCTTCCGTAAGAAACTGGTCTTACTGGGGCAACAAGATAGAGCTCATGCTGAACATACTTGTAGAGTTTAAATCCATGTTACCTGTAGGTGGAACATACTCTTTTATCTTGCAGACCACAGGCAATGAGACCGACCATGGGAGCAAGTCTGTAATGCAGTTTGGCTAGCAAGCTTTTTTGAAAAGTTCCTTTTTCTATACTGTTAAAGAAAACAATGTCAAAGCCATATTTCCAAAGTAATACTGAGAATATCTCCTAAATTAGATTGTCAGTTTCATTAACTATATTGTGAAAATGTTAATTGTGCTGAAATTATATTTAAGGCTTATTATTGCTAATATAGATATTTAATGATTTTTTAAAAATCCAGGAAACAGCTATCATGTTTAATGCTGATGACATATACATGGACTGGAACATAATGAAAACTAGAAAACACAGAAAATTGTAGATGCACAATTAAAGAGAATTGATTTGATGGAAAATATTCAGGAGAATACTGATAGCACTAGTTGTCTAATCTTTGATTTTAAAACTATAATTTATAGAGTATAAATCAATGTAAGTAATTTTAACATTTTAAACATTACAATAATAAATTGCTTATTCAATTTCCATTTGTTTTTATATTTGTTTTGAATCTGAGCTCCAAAGATTCCAAATATGTTATAAAATTGTGTAAACCAGTAAAATTAAAAGTTATGACATAACAGCTACTTCCTTTGCAATATGATTATCATTGGATTCTGAAAATGTATTCATTTCTGGAGTAACCTTGTGGAAAAACTTGTGACCCTGAGAATCTGTGTTTATGTAGACATATCCTGGAGGAGATGAATAGTTTGCTGGGCAAATGTCTTGTTTCTTTGTTGTATACTCTGTACGATACATGGTTTCATCTTCAAACCGAGCTGAACTAGGGAGAGCAACATGTAAAGGTTTAAAACTTTGAGCTGGAATTATTTCATGTGGTAGATAGTGAGATTTGAATGTGGTCAATCCATCAAATTTTCCAGTGGGTTTTGGAATTTCCTGATGTCTTTTAATAATTTCCTGCCGACTGCTGTCCCAAGCTTGAAAGTCTTCTTTCATGGTGGTGTTTCCTTGGAAAGGGACTTTGCTCTTTCTTCCAAAAGAAACTGGTCTTATGGGGGCAACAGGACAGATCTCATGCCAAACATAGTCAAGATGGCTTGTGGAGTTTAAATCCATGTTACCTGTAGGTGGAACATATTCTTTTATCTTGCGGACTTCTGGCAATGAGACTGACCATGGCTGAAAACAATCCCGGAATTCAGTGCTTCCATTAAAGTGAGCGTTGGACCCAACTTTGGTGTATTCAGGCTTGCAGCTTTTTGAAAGCTCTCCAGGTAGTCCTTTAAAATCATTCCGGTGGGTTGTGAGATCTTCTAAGGGTTGGCTGCTTGGTTTGTATTCTTCCTTTGATCTTATAAATTTTGGTTCCAGTGGATGAGCAACATAAGACCTGCGATGGCTAGTAATACCATTAAAAGGCACATCTGAAAGTCTGGCCACACAAGGAGGTTTAAAGCTTTGTCTAGGATTCAGCTCTCGGGGAATAAAATCATCTTGAAATGTGGTGGAATTTCCAAACTTCTCTGTAGGTGGTTGGTAGGGGTGGTCCAATTTATTATGTCCCCTTCTTTGAACTTCCCAGGATCTGTAGTCATCTATATGACAAAAATAATTCTTAACCATAGAAAGAAAGATTATGAAGTTCATCACTAATCTGTGGGTATTCTATTGAAAAAAAAATCCAATTTCTTTTTACATTAATGCTTCCTAGCAGAACATTAGGGTTATGCAGGACATACCATTCTGTTTGAGTGTCTGCTATAATGCCACTTCTGTTTTTCTCCAGTTTGGGGAATTTTAAGAGATGTACAACAAAATGCTACTTGGTACCACATAATGATTGTTTCTTTTTAGGAAAAAAGGGTATTTGAGGTGTATAGATTCAATTTCTGTATTCTGTTGTATAAAAATACCAGTATACTGGGTATGTCCACACAGTTTGTTTTATCCTAGCACTGTTGATGAAACAAAGAGCATAGGACTGGAACATACAACTTCTTAGTCATTGAATCTGGCCAATGGGCTTTAGTATCTGCTGTTGAAGGCAACCAGGTCATATAATTCTCTTACTGAAACTGACCATCATAAAACTAAGTTAATTTTTGGCCCAGTGGTCTTAGTGGAAGGCTGTTCCAGTACCTCATTGCTCTGATTATTAAATATCTTTGTCTATTTTGCAGACTATGTGTATTCATGGCAGCTATTGCCTGTGTGTTCTTGTGCCAACGTTTTTCTTTAGCTTAAATAGTTCTTGTTCCTTCTTGTGTTTCTTTTCTGGTGTATTTATAGAGAGTAACCACATACCTTCCCAGCCTTCATTTTGCTATGATAAACAAAGGTAGCTGAAATACAGGAACATAATTTTAGTAAGGGATTAAAGATCTAAATGACAAGTATTAAGAAGCTAGTGAATTGGAATTGTTATTAAGATGTTTTCCTTCTTTAAATTCAGTAACGCTTGATTCCATGCTCCCACAGTCTCAACTTTTGTCATTATGCTCTACTTTCTTTACTCCAAATTTTCTAACTTCCTCTTCTGATGACCAAACCTGGACTTCACCACCTTAAATATCCTTCCCTTCTGCCCTGGTGACCTTAGCCTTCATCCTCAGAACTTCTCTTGTCTTTGAAGCTTGCAGCTTTAAAAGGCCATATCTTATCATTCAATACTCAAATATTTTTAACATGGGCTGTGTACAGATGTTCTCCCAGGTTTGTTCTCCTGGTAGAAAAACTTATCTGGAGATGCCTGAACATGTATTTCAGTGTTGAGCCCCTGAAGAGCAGAGAGCTTCCAGTGCTGACACTGTGCAGCTAGGGGAACCCTACACACACCTCTCAGCATGCTCTGCAAACTCCCTCCGTCTGCCCAGAGGCAGATGGAAGCAGTAAACATGGCAGCTCTGATTGCCTGATTCAGACTGCCTGTGTCTCTCTGCAGCACAATGTGAAGGGAGCAAGTTCTGTTCAGCTGGAGTGGCAGAGTCCAGCAAGTGACACGGTGTCTTCCTGCAAAATGGGAAAGCCAAGCACCCTGGGATGCTGGAGGACAGTGGCTTCTCTGAGAAAAGAATGTGTAGAGATGTTCACTCTCCCAGGGGACTGTGATTTAATCAGGTTGTTCCCAGGTTATTTTTCTCCTGCAGTAGCTAGTTTTGCTCTGGGAAAAAAGCCTGGACAGCTGTACACTTACAGTTTCTCCTGAAAAAGCACTAACTCTCCTAGTAGAAAATGAATATCTGTACGTGGCCTTGGGTTGCAGAGTAGTTGCACTAGAATTTAAGTACAATGTCACGTATATAGAAGATTGATTTATCTCCTCAGTGAGTCTGAAAACTGCTGAGAGTAGAGTATTACTGTTAGCCCAAGACTTCAGCTAAGTACAGTAGCAAAGAAGTTATGAAAACAAGTTTGTTAGCACATCACATCCATAACAACATTAAAAACATGAACATTTTCCTCAGTTTGACTCTGTTCACTAAAAAGTCTTGATTTGCAGAAAATGTTGTTATCTGGAAGATTTGCTTACATTATAACTAGTAATACCACCCATGTTCCCTTCGTTCCAAAATAGACATTCCCCCAAAACAGTGCACATCAGTCACGCTCCTACTAGTCAAGAAAATGTGGAAAATGTTTCTCCTTTCAGAACATATCAACAGTAACTCGGAACATTCCCTCCTCTTTAGAAGTTGATTACCCAGTTCCACCTGTTTGGCCCCAGTATGAGAGACCAAAGCCAGATATCAAACTCCACCTTTCCAGCAAGGCCATTCATAATACAATCATCCTGGTGCCCATTTCTCTGTCTAAAAGTGGCATATGCTACTACCTTGATAGGTTGGAATGGTGTCTAGTTTTCCTCTTTGAATGTGCTTTCTCTCTAATGGTCTTACTAATGTCACTGGTTGTATTTTATGAGGATTATAATCTCTCTTGTATGTAGTTCCAAGATCAATCTCTCCAGGTTTTGGTTTATACTCTTCTTGTACCTGAAGAGGTCTTTTCACAACATCATATGGAAGATAATCAGATCTGAAATGGAGATAAATATCACATTACTCAAAATCCTAACCTTTTTCTGAGTGAGGCAATGGTAATTTTTTCATAAATAGAAACATAAAAATGAAATATCTCTTGTGCAGGGACTAAAATAAGAGACTCTTTTTAAAGAGTTAAAATGTAGGGGCCAAATACAGGATAAACAGAGGAGAAGTATGTTAAATTATTTATTCTTTGTACTTAAGAAAATGGTGGAATGGTAGAAACCAGGTTAAAAGATTAAACTTTATCCAAGGCCAAATATTTAAACAGTGCAAATTAGCTTAAAGAGAACTGAAAGAAAGTAGTATTTGTCTAGGAATCTGTTTTTATATGTGCACATTGAGTATGTGGCACCCAAACAAATACATTATCATTGTGCAAGACATTATTTCAGCAACCAACCATTTGAGTTTTGGTACTACAACTTGGTTCATGTTGTCTGAAGATAACTTGCCATGGATAAGTAAGGTTGCATGGTACTCCTCAGTTTTTTACTTTCTGCTTTATGAAATGATCCTTTCCCTTCCTCTTTGAAAGATGTTCTTCTGCATTAATTTTTTTAACAGATATTTCTGGTCCTCTCTCTCCTACATTTGCTGAAGGACTTTTTTTAAGTCTTGAGAAGCGTTTGAATACAAAAATCACTTTCCTCATACAAGTACCTTTTCTCTGATATCTATGAACATTCTACAGTAGTTTCCCAGTTATCCAGGAGAGATGAAGCTAGGTATCTAATATATTAAGCAGCCACCACCACATCCTCTTACAGATCTTCTATAGATGTCAATATGAAACCCACAAATCTATTTTATTTTTTGCATATCACCTTCAATAGTCTGGCTAAGCCAACTATGAAACTTAATTGATTTTTGCCATTTTATATTCCAAGTTTGTATAGAAACACCTTTGAAAAGAATGAATTATAAAGATATATATCACAATGGAAATGATTGCAATAAGCATACGCGTCTTTCCTGAATGAGAAAATATGAAAAACGTTGCTTTCAAAACACATTACTTCAAAGTATTTACTTAAATGTTGTGATTCCTTCCATTTTCCCACGATGTGCTTGGTACTCCTGCTTTGGTTTAAGGCTTTGGGGAGGAGGGATGTTGCCATACTGGGGATATTTTTCCACATATTCCGTCATGAGGCAAGGCTGTTCTCTATCATCATAAATCCTTGTGGGTTTATGAGGGCAGCGGTGTCGCCTATATGAGACATTGAAATGAGATCATTTAAATCAGTTTCATTTAAGGGAAAATATGCCTTGGCTATACAATGAGGGTATAGCAATAGAAGCAAGATCATCATCATGGGCATCTTGAAACAAATGATTTTCTATGGCAACAACAGTGTAGGTCACAGTAACATAGGATGCCAAATATTTTCATCTCACAGAATCTCAGATCTATACATGAGGGATGGTATAATTTTTAATCTATTCCCCACGCTGATGCGCTTTGTTCCAGTCATTACTCTGCCAAGAATTTGCTTATGTCTTTCCTGCTATTATTATCCTCACCTATATAAAAAAAACCTCAATTTAATAACTATCTTGCCCGACTTTTGTGATAATTATCCTTTCCCTTCTAGTTTTACTTTTTCTTCTTTTGTATATTTATGCTCAATTCACCATGTATCATAACAGGTTCCCATCTGCCTTTTTTCTATAATTTCAACATTTGTTGGTGCTAGAATTGTCTGATTCGTAACCTGCAGCTCTCTGGAACATGCTTCCTGAATCTTAGGGTGTAAACGGACAAAAAATTACAGTCTGTTTGCAGGAAGTGGAAGCTAAGCTGCTGTACGTTAATGATTTAATTTTGGGGTAAACTATTCCAGTTTACCTTCCACTTATAATTGGAATGAGGCAGATACACTCAATTGATATGAAAGTAGAGTTGCCATCCCATGCTCCTCCGATTTAACTCTGGATACTTTTTCCCTTAATTTCTCATTAAGATTCTCCATGGGGAGGCAAAGCAGCATGGCATGCCAGGCAGGTGGGTGAGCAGGCACCACTACTGCTGTGTGGGACAAAGGCGGGCAGGCTGGAACAGGTGCCACCTCACCCATGCATGCCTCTTGAGCAGTGGCTGGAAGTTGGGAGTGGGCTGGACTGGGCACCACTCCTCCTGCCTGGGGCAGGTATTGGCTGGGGCAGGAGGAAAGCACTGCTCTGAGTGCGGGCTGTGTATGTGTAGCACCCCCTGACCATGGTGCTCTGAGTGGTTGCCCATACTGCCCACCCGTAAGGCCAGCCTCAGTTATATTTTTGTTAATATGCATGTTGTTATACATTGCATTATATCTTGTACGAAATGACCCTGGTAATGTTGGATACAATTAAAATGTATGTTAGGATTTTCAAAGAAGCCTCAGGAATTTTGATTCACTTTCATTTACATGGCAGTCTAATTTACATCTCTCTGGTACAGTTAAGGGGCCCTGGTTTAAATAAGAATCAGGCTCATCTTGCTTAATCTCAAACATACTTAAAAAAAAAAAACATGCAACTTGCACGGAATAGCATTACAGACATAAGCCGGTGTTTTCTATCACCCAAAAATATGCATTTAAAGTCTTGCTTCGCCACTGACTGGCTGAACCACTGGTAAAGAAGAAACACAGACTGCCTGCATACATACTCAGAAAAGGGGGGGCTTTTTAGTTAGATCGGTTCCCAGGCAGCCACTCTAATTAAAACAGTACAGCATCACATGCACTAAGGCCATGAACATTTTGGAATGGCCATGGGACGCTTTATCTAAACCTCATTTGGTGAGGTTTAGTTAAAGTGACCTTCAGCCATTTTTAAATGTGCAGGGGCTTAATACATGTGACACTGTGGCCATACTGCAGTATTCTAATTAGAAAGCAGAGCAGATTTGATTAATCGTATCTGCTCAGACACATTCTATTTCGAATGTTCAGAAGGACATGTATAGGCGGCCATATGGAATTAGATGATGGAGTTTTTTTGTTTGGCATAATCATGCATTTATTTCAGCCACTCTCCCTTGGAGAGAGACTAAATTAAAGTATGCCCTCCTGCTCCTGGTAGATGAATCCAGTGCTAGTTCAGGTGCAAGCAAATGAGAGGTTACAAAAAACAACAGTTGCTTGGTGAATAAGTGAACTTTATGGAAGTATGTAGGAAAATCAGACACAGCTAAAAGCTCAGCAGGGCAAAAAAGTATATATCAATTACTGGATAAAAATAATTTCTAACCTCAGGACACAAGATATTCAAAGAACAGCATGAAGATCTATAGAGAAACATGGCTAGCACTGAAGACTAAGCATGAAGTAACAACAAAATCAAAGTAAATCAAAGTATAGGATTCCTGCTGAGAAAAATCAGATAGAAAAAGGAAGTACATGTGAGTAGTATGTAGTTTCATCTGAGGTGCGTAGTAGGGCTGTGTGAATTTTTACCGGGTGTTGCATTTGCAAGCTGTTTTGATGCGTTTTGAGCTCCAAACAGCAAGATCGAAACAAAACAAAAGCCTTCAAAACAGCTTTGAAATGAAACAAGGGCACTCAAAGTTTCGGAAGTTTTGAAATGTTTTGAAGCCAGGTGTATTTGGCTTCAGTACCAGTCCCAGCCGGCAGCAGCAGCCTCCTGTTATCAGTGCAGATCCGGGGGCCATGGCCCCTGGGAGGATTCTGGCACAGCCCCCAGCCCTCCTGTGGGAGCGGGCCCCCAGATCTGTGCACCAGATGACAGCATAGATGACAGGAAGATGATAGGAGGCTGCTGCTGCTGGCTGTGGCCAGCGGCAACACCAATCTTCCTTGCACTGGGTGTGGGCTGTGCCCAGCACCAGTCCCGGGTGGTGGCAGCAGCTTCCTGTAATCCAACAGGCAGATCGGGGACCCACCCACACCCCCAGGAGGACTGCAGGGGCTGTGCCAGACTCCTCCTGGGGGTGCAGGCCCCCAATCTGCCTGCCTACTTTCATGGATAATGCTTCACTGATGTCCCAATTTCACTATTAACAATGAGGACAGGGCAGCAGCAGAAGTAAAAGGGACTTTAAGACTAAAAACAGACAATTGATTTGATTTGGATTTGAGCATCTTGTTTGGAGGCAAACCTCAGACTTTACAAAAGGACAAGCCCATTGTAACACATCAGGTACTTGTGAAGTATCCATATTAATACTCTGGCTTGGAGCAGGTATGGCTAATTGTCAATTAGGGCAGGGACAGAACTTACACATAAACCAGTATAAGTGATTGAAAAGGGGTTCAAATCTTTAAGACAACAGAAGTTCAAACCACGTTCAAAATGGCCGAAGCTGGTTTAATATAAACATGGATGGATGTAGTATCAGACTTAACTGATTTAAATTAAATAATTTTATGGAACTTCTGTCCCAGATCCCCTCCAGATTCAAATTAAATTTCTGTCCCCCAGCATCCCAGGTAATGTTGGATACAATTAAAATATATAGGTTAGGATTTTCAAAGAAGTCTCAGGAATTTTGATTCACTTCTATTTACAAGGCAATCTATTTTACACTTCTCTGGTAGACTTAAGGGGCTCTGCTTTAAGCAAGATGAGCCTGGTTCTTATTTAATCTCAAACATACTTAAAAAGAAACCACATGCAACTTTCATGGAATAGCATTACAGAGATAAGTGAGTGTGGGCAGGCTACCCTTGGCTTAAGTTGTTCGCTCCTGCCCAGCAGGGAGGAGTACTCTAGCTCCCCCTCTGGCTTCTGGCCTGGGCCACTGCAGGCATGTGGCTGCATTTCTGGAATCAAAAGTGAATGTCTGTTTGCTTGCCTATAGGTTCAATCCACGCAGCTTAAACTAACCTTCAAAGATTGAATAGATTCAGCCTTGTTTTTTTTTTGACTGTCTGTACTTAACCTTAAACATAATGTATAAACAAGTGTCCAAACCTTGTTTTGATGCAAGTTAAATCTCTAGGACTAATCAACTCCAAATTAAACCAGTTGTCTGTTTTTAGTCTAATGGACCAGGTCATGGGCAGTTCTGGAGCTGAGGATCATGAGTCTGAGAGAAACCAAAACATCATCAAGATACAAACCAAACATCAGGGGTGTGGATTGGAGCAACAGCCACAGACTGCCCCACTGACCTGGATAAGGACAGGGATAGAAGAGTGGGATGAGTTTTCTCTGATTTCACAATCTCAGTGATTAGTATTTATTTAAGGGAGAAAAGGAAAAGTGGGAGAAGAAGAACAGAGATTAAGATGGAAATAAGGAGCTGAGAGTGGTACTTCTAAGCACACAGTTCAACCTGTTTGTAATTTTTGCCAGGGATTATCTTTTTTACAATATTAAGTATGAGCGAGCAGCATGTTTTCCAGGTTTTACAATTTAGGAAAAAAGCCTTCTTAAATAAAGAAAAAAAATGTAAGACTCAAAAGCTGTTTAAGAAAACAGGCTTTCAAATGAATATGCTGCACACAGACTTTAGGTATGCAAGCCGAAAGAGTATGAAACAAGCTGCATTGTATTCACAAGAGTAACTTCATGTTTACGATATCTTAACCATCAGCTCTTCCAAAAAATAAATCAGCAACAAAAATGCCTTTTTCAAATGGCTTTTCTGATATCTTTGGATTTCATACCCTCTGCTCTCAGTATGTTTGTATCTGTTCCTGACATCTCCCAGCCCACCCTATCCATTACTAAATACTAGGGGTGTGCAAAGTGGGCTGTATTTGGTTAGGATTCAGATTCACTCTGATTCGGGGACAGTGATTTGATTAGTTGATTTGGATCACTGTCCCGATCCGATTTGGCTGAATCCAGATCTGAAGATTTGATGCTGATTTGGAGAATCAGTGATTCGGCCATAGACACAGCTTTAAATGTTTTTTTCTACATACTACGAGGTACTAGGCGCAGTTCGTGAACACTGAGATGGTGGGGCAGATGGAGTACCTCAAAGGAGCACGGGGGGCCCCCTGTATGCTAGGCAGTGGACCCACCCTGTGCTTGCCTGGCTTAGTAATTGGCCGTGGGGGGACCCTGAATACCCCCTCTAGCAGGATGGAACATTAGGGTCGCTGTGCTCTCCCCTAGGGTCCTCTGCACCGTGCTAAATGTTCTCCGAGCACCCTCAGAATCTCGCCACGTCTTTGATGTTCTGTAGTTATGTAGGGAGGCTGCTCTTCGTTCCCTTGGCTACAGTTCTGCTGCTACCCTGTGTCTCGGTTCTATAATGGGGTTCCAGGCACCCCAGCCTTACAGGCTATGTGTGGCTCCAACCACCCCTGTACCACGCCCCAAGCCTCGCGGATGTACCGGATGTTGTTTGGGTCTGTTTCACTCTCCGCACCCCACAGGCGCTCGGGCTTGTCTTGCAACCTGCGCCACCTGGCAGCCGTCAATCGCTGCCCACTCTCTGGGGCCTCTCATGCTGCCCACTCTTCTCTGGGGTTACAACCTCCGGCTTGGGGCTTAGGTGGCTGTAGCCATGCCTGGCCCCAATTATCCTCCTTGGAGCCTCAAACACCCCCTGCAGGGCTCAGGTGGCCTCGGCCTTACCTGGCCTCCGGTTCTCCACTCCTCTTCTTGGGGCTGGGGTCAGTGCACCCCTGAATGCTGTGCCCACTCTGGTGCCGGGGTCCCCACGCTACCGTGGTGCCCCTATGAGGCCTCCTCCAACCCCTAATTGCCTCACCCGGTCCTCCGGTCTTACAACAACAACAAAACAATAACACAAGCCCCTGGGCTATAACATAAAGCTAAACTGCTCAGCTAACCTCCTTTGAGTCACCTTCTGCAGGTGCTCCATCCCTCACTAGTGTAACCGACTGCTCACATTCAGGCCTTACTCCTTTTCTTAGGCACCACTGCTTCTCCTTGGCTGCTAGCTGAGACCCCTACTCTTGGCCTCCAGCCTGAGCTTTATAGAAGTCAGCCCTTCCCCTTTCAGTCAGCTGACTCAACAGGTGTGGGCTCCTAGCTCCTTCTGGTTGCCCTGGCAACCGGCACCTGGTGGCCATTTCTGCTCTTCAAGTAGCAGGCACCTTAGTGCCCTGCTACACCCCCCCAAACCAAGGAGGCATCAGTCACCAAGCCGATGGGTGAGGGGCTCCCCTGCACACTCTGGGGTGGACCTGGAAATGGACCATAAGTGCTTCTGGTCCACCACTGAGTGTGCTGGGGACCCGCCCTGCGATCTTGTGGGACGCTCCATCTGCCCCACCATCTCAGCATTCACAAGCCACCTGGTACCTTGATATATGTAGAAAGAACATTTAAAGCTGTGTCTTTGTCCGAATCATCAAATCTCTCTGAATCAATTTGGAAGATTAAAGGGTCTCCTGATTTGATTCGGATTTGGAGATTCAGTCTCTGAATCGGGCCGAATCTCCACCTAATTGAATCAGTAACCGAAGCTTCGCACAGCCTTACTAAACACCGCCCATGGCCAAGTGATCCAAAGCCTCTCTTCCCAAAAGTATTTATATAGCATTGCAAATGAATCCATTTCTTTGATGAATCAAGAAATATCTTTTACCACAGCAAATTATAGGATCTTAAATGATATTTAATAGTCTCTTAATATACAAACAGCTACTTAGATTCCCACAGGATTATTCAGGGACCGGGTACAATAACAAGTACAATGATAATAAAGAGAGCAGAGTTGACCTCCCAGGTGATGAAATATAAGAGATATACTTAAAAGACATAGGAAGCCTGATCCTTATTTACATCTCCTTTATACTGCCCACAAAGTGGGAGCAAACATGAGCGTAAAATAGGAACCAAGCTCAGAGAGTGTTTCATTTTTTTCAGGTAAGTGACAAAGTGACATTTCTGGCCTTAAGCCAAAGTTATCATTTAGACCATGTAGGCAATAATTTTCTAGGAAAGGATAACACACAACATCACAATTCTCTAGAGATAGAATGGATAAAATATATTGAGAACTATCAATCAAAGAAGGCCAGCTTATGGCCTTGACATACAAAACAAGTTACTCATAGCTTAACCGAGAAGAACAATATGAGTCACTGATTATTTTAAGTACATTACATATACTCCTTCATTAATTTTTATCCCAATGGTATTAATATTCAAATACACTTCAGGTGAATGCGTCTCTCTCACCCATTAATAATTGATGCCTGCTCTGTTGGGGTTTGTTCCTTCCTTCTACGAATGAGACTGAAAATCTATTTCCTAGATAAGATTTGAACAATTAAATCTTAAATAACTAAAATGGATGACAAATGGACAAATCACAGCTGGTGTAAATTGTAGCTTAGTTGACCTTAGCAGAACGATGTTGCATTATACAAGTAAATTATCTGGCCCGTCATTATTTTCCCATGCCAATAAGTTCCTTCCTGAAATTCACTAGGCCATTTTTCTCCCATAGAATAAGATTTACAGTGAGAAAAGTCTAAAAGCCCATCAGGGTTTTAAATTAGAAGGAGCTTATAAACAAAATTAATGTCTCAATAATATTTTAATTGCCAATGTAAATATCACTGTCTGAATAAAAAAAGTTGTATTTGGGCACAATTCCTGCAAGAGTGCCGCTGCTTAAATGACCTCAGTTGCTTAGTGCTGACAGGAGAAAAACTCCTGAGAGGGACATACATGATTTACTGATAAAGAAAATTCTGCCACTGCAATGTTACTTAGGGAACTATTAAACTGAGGAATGTTGAAATCCAGTCCTCAGAACAAAAGGAAGATTAACCTTTCAGCAAGTCATTATTCACTAACATAGGTCTGCAAAAAGAAAGATGTCCAAGTCTGCTGATTCCTCTGTGTCCATTATGGTAGTATCATGAATTAACTGGTGAGAGAGACGTATCTGCCTGCCAAAGAAAAATACCTTGAAACAGTAGCATTGCTTGGACCTATACCATATACTAGAGGGAACAATGCAGCCTATGTAGTTATCTTTGTGACTAGAAAAACTCATCTATCTTATTTAAACAAACATAGATTCTTGAAAATATTTCAAAAGGCTTCATCTATCTAGATGGAGCTGAATACTGCATGAAGAGCTGTTACTTCCTCTCTGCCTGCATGTTTCTCTGCTGGTCCCAAAAAATCAGTTTCATGTAATATTGGCTTGTGCCATCAGAGGTAAGTCAGCTAGTTATCCTTTTCCTTGCCATCTTCTCTCCCCTTTGCTCTCCTCCTTTCATCCATTGATATACACTGCAAGCCTCTTACTAAAAATGTTTAAAAGTTCAAAATCATATTTTTTTTAACAGAAAGCTGCAAGTGAAATTTTTCCTACTTCACAAATTTCTTTCCACATTATAGCAATTCCTGTATGGATAACCTGCTCAGATCCCTAGATAATGAGGTTATTGTAGACCAGCCATTGGACTTCTTCAGTTCTGAAAGATCTCTATGGGACGCCTAATAATATATGAAGAGGATAAAAAAGCCTGTGAAAATTTCACATCTGGATTAGTTACCAACTGACTGACTGACAGAAGGTTAATCTCTCATTCATCCATATTGTGGGCAATCAAAACATAAAAGGACCACATGTCATATGGTTACCCACTATCAGTAAAGTGGAAGTGATTGATGTGATGGGGGCTAGGGACAGAAGTTACACACAAACTGGTTTAAGTGATCAGAAACTGGTTTAAACCTGTAACAGAATAGATGCTCAGTGCACATAAACGAGTTTCAAAATGGCTGAAACTGGTTTAAGATAAATCTGTTTGAATGTAGCATCACAGATTAACTGATTTGGGTCAAACTGGTCTCTGAAACTTCTGCCCCAGACCCCTTACTGGTTCAAGTTAAATCACAGTCGTCCAGTATGCTTTGCAGCCTTGGGCTGGGCTGTGCGGGCTGTGCTATCTGCTCCAGAGAGCAGGACTGAACTTGCCCCTCTGTTTTGTAGCTGGAGCAGTGAAGGCTGGCTGACAAGTGGGGGGGGGGGGCAGGGGGAGCATGCCCAGCTGGGGCCCAGCTGGGGTGTGGGGCCAGGGAGGGAGGATTAAAACCACTTCCCTCACTCAAACTTGCTGGCTGTGACTGTGAACTACAGATCCCAGAGACACCTGGAAGCAGGAAGAGAAAGTGATGAGAAACCCTGCAGAGTCATGCTGCTGTAATTTTGGGCTGCATGTCCTAGAGACCCCTGGTGCAGCAGGAAGAATAAGCAAACGCACTGTCCATGCTGACTACATGCCACAGAGCTGTGCTCTTGCACCCCCCAGCTTCTGGCTTGAGCCACTGCAGGTAAGTGGCTGCATTTCCTGAAACAAAGGTAAATGTTCACTTCTGTTTCAGTTCAATCTCTGCAGCTTAGACTAACCTGTAAAGACTGAATCAATTTAGCCTTGGGATTTTTGACTGTCTGTACTTAGCTAGGGTGGGAGGAAGTATTAGTGTTTTCTTTACTGGTTCATCTTCAGACTGTCTTTCAAGACTGAACTAACACTGGTAAACCGAGTTCTCTGTCAACCTTGCCAAAGGCCTTTTAACAAATTATTGTGGACAACAAATATACTAACAGATATATAGAAACAGTTAAATTAAAAGACTAAATACAGGTAAAATATAAAGTCTGTGCTATATTTCAAATGTGAAGGATAAAGGTACTATGTAGATGTGAGGGTCTCAAATATACCCTAATTTAATAGCTCACTTTCCTGTACCTGGAGATGAAACTACTGCTTTGTATCCTCTATGTCGGCCCTTGGTAAAATCAGAGGCCTTGTATGCTTTTAGGATTTTTCCCTCCTGTATTTTATTGGGTTTTCTCTAGGTTTCCCCCTGTGCATCTAAAAGGCCTTGCTTAAGTATGTGAAAACAAAAATATTCAGAAGCTCATTACGTGGCCAAACTCGGCAGGATTTTCATGAAGGCAGCTAAAGGGACATGAATCCCACCAAATTCCAAGTCCTCTGCCCCAAGGGTTGGCTCCTGCAGGAGGTGTAGCTCTGGTTGCTAAGCAACCACCTGCCACCCCAGCCTGGCCTGACCCTCCCAGCTCCAAGCCAGGGAGCGCTGGAGACAAGGAGCCCCTACCTGGCAGAGCTTATTCCTTACTGCCCCAAGGCTGTTTCCAGCCTTCCTGCCTGTGAGAGGAAGAATGCAGGTACGCCCCCCCCCATCTTGAGCCGGGGAATCCCACTGGGGGAAAGGGGAAGGAGCGCAGGAAGCCGTGTGCTATGGGGCTGGACTGGGCTGGCTCTGCACGCTGCTACCATGTGCGGCTGGGGACTGGGGTGGGAGCTGCATGTTATAGGGCTGGGTTGGGTTGGTCTCACACCCTGTCACCACCTGAAGTCAGGGACTGGAGTGGGAGTGCAGGAAGCTGCATACTATGGAGCTGGGTGGGGCTGGCTCCATTTGCTTCCACCATATGCAGATCCAGGAACTGGCACACTCCAGGGACTCTCAGGACCCCTCCCCTCTATGCACACATGCGCGCACACACACACACACACCCTCCACCATGCCCCCACACCCTCCCACAGCCCCCACTTCCCACTATACCCCCAACACACCCTCCCACATATACTCCCACCACACCCATACCCCAGATACATAACACAAACACACATAAATCAGGAGAAAAATATTTAAAAAATAAAATTAAGATAAGTTATGGAATATATTTGATTATTTAGTATATGATTTGTTTTTATTCTAGTTTCAAGATGGCAGTACCCTCCCTCCCAAAAGGAGTAATTCCAGGGCAAGGGGAGGAACTTCTGGTGGCAAAGGTGAGGGGTTCGATGTGGGACTTTCAGTTGCAAGATGGCAACAGTGGGCGTGCCACCTATCAAGGGGCGAAGCCACCGTTGCAGCCCTCAACTGCACACCAAAACTCGTTAAGTGGCCCTCCAGCCAAAATAATTGCCTGTCTCTGTTCCAAACTCTTCATTCCACATGTGTAAATGATCCTCTTTCTTTTTAAATGAATTCCCTGGATCCATTATTTAAGCTATTCTTCTGTCTGTTGGTTGCTCTTGGTAATGTAGCTCCCATTGCACAGCCCTGGAGACTGTTTTTGAACGCTAGCTGAAAACATTAATTCAGGTATGGAAAAGTTAACTCAGGTGAACATTAGCTCATGTGTGAACCTAACTTCCAGTGAAACGTTAGATGTACTGTCAAGATGCACTAAAAGCCTAGATTTTCTTTTATGAATCTGAAAGAGATGTACATTTAACTAGACTGCAGGACTTATGACATCTTTTGATTATTTTGCCTAGTTTGTTGTATTTTATATAATATATAATTAGGGATCTACTTAATTCGTTGTTTTGCATTTTTTCCGGGAAACCACAAAAAACAGTGTTGTCCACAATCGCTAGGAAATATTGCATTCGTCACATTTTCCCATTAAATCAATCTTAAAAAAAACTCCAGGATATTATTCATATAATATACTGTTTTAGAATGTCCTAATGCTTACTGCAATACAAAGACAACATGGTAGTCACTGCAGTCATAGATCACATGACTGAATTAGTGATACATATGACTCTCTGTCAATTAGTGGCAAAGTATGGGGTCACTGGGAAATGCCTGCAAAATTGGCTTTTTGTGCTGCGATCAAGCTGTGAAAATTGCTTTGCTCACTGCAAGTTACATAGACCTCTCTATATAAAATAGCAAATTAATGCACATTGCAATAAAGTATTTTTTCCCTTCAATCTTAAATTGAATGCTAGGCCCCTAGCTTATTAGTGAAGCTTCTAGTTTCTTTTTAACTAGATAAAAATATGTGTTGTGTTGTATGTGATGATGCACCATACCACCTGTACTGCCTTTTCAAAATCTAGATCTGCCCATGGGTGGAGATGTTAGAGTTTCTTGACAAGATGGGCAAAAAACAATATATTTTTCCTAACCTGGTTTAGAGAAACAGCAGATATTTTTTTTCTGAAATTTTCTTAAAAAAAAAAATCAGCCTGACACAGACACCCAGCACAACATAGAGAATTTTAGCCTGAATAGGTAAAATTTGATACATTTAATAGGAATGTTTAAGAAGGGAATGCCAATGACGGGTGGTGTTACTTATGTTATCTCTAATAAAAGAATACAAGACTGATCATTTTAACTGAAAAATAGTTTTTTTCCCCCCATTTACCTGCTGAATAAAAGATTTTGTGGACTTTCTGAATGGTTCCATTTCCTTTTGACCTGCTCTGTTTTGTTCTATTTGATTAACTCTCCTGTTTCCTTTTTTACTGGTGGAAGGAATTGTAAGCAAAGACTAAATATTCTCTTCCAAACTTGTTCTAGTTCTCTCTAAGTTTCTTCCTTAAAATCATGCTAGGTTTGCAAGCATCTATATATAGTGAGTAGTAAGGATTAAGTATCACATACTTCATTCAACTCTTCCTTTTCCTTTTATTTCATTTATCTAGAAATAATGATTTCATTAAAATTATAACCTGAGTGAGGGATACGGAGGGACAGAGCAGTTGATTAGAAAAATAACTATTATAGTCCTTGTTTTTGTATGCCCAAATAATTTAAATAAGATGTAGAGCGCAAATGCTTATAAATGAACATTTTTTTCAAGAGTTAAATATTTCACTTGCATGTAAGTAGTTCATCTAGCTACGCAACAAGCTGGACTGTGGTTCTGGATTTCAGAACTCACCTTGTGCGTTTGCTGTTTGACATACATAGCAAGCAAATATGGTTGGTATATCATACCTTGTCCATATGCAAAAAATGCCACTTGGAGACTGCAGAGTGGGTCTGCAGTCCACTCCTGGGTTATCAATAAAGAATCTAACCATATTTGCCTTTATACAGTTCTATATTATAGCTAAAAAACTCCTAGGCTAGGGACAGATATTCAAAAAGCCTGAGCCTGAATTGATTAAATCTTTGTAGGTTAGTCTAACTTACCTTGGTTGAATCAGTCTGCAGCTGTCAGGCATTCCCTCTGGATTAACGAAATGCAGGCACATGCCTGCAGTGGCTCAGGCTAGAAGCTAGGGAGCACTAGAGCAGCCCTCCTTTCCACAATGTTGAGCTGGGGGGAGGGGCACATTTTCAGACTCCAGTAGGACCTTTGATTAGGGAGAAATGTGAACCGCCACTCTGCCTCAGGCTTTTACTCTGCTCACTGCTCAAGGGGTGGGAGCATTGCCAGCCCCCAGCCCCCAGATAGCACTCTGAGGCAAAGGGTGTGTGTGCAGTGCATGCATCTGTTGATGATATTGTGCTTTTCAATCTTCCTCTCCCTGCTTCTTCACACTGTTTGCAAACCTGACAAGGCTGCAAACCAGCAGGGGGCTGATAACAGCAACAAAACAAAAGGTGTTCTTAAACACCTTTTTCCAAGGAAGGAATGGAGGGACATTACCTGCTGACCAGCTCCAAGAAGCCCTAAGCAGATGCTGTTCTGTCTGCATGTCCCAGTGAAATTGGAGACACACACACAGACACCTCTCAGTATTAGCTAGCATACCATATGCCTAGGGTCTATACTGTGGGAGACAGGAGGGAAACGGAAAATCCCTGCTTGGACAGTGATCCGCAAGGAAGCTAGGCAGAACCTGCTGTGCCTACAGTCTCTGCTAGAGCTCTGGCTAGAGAGGAGAGGGGCAGGGCCAGCCCTATTCTCTGGAGCAGACAGCCTAGCTCAGGGCTGCAGAGTATCTGGGATGCTGGGGGACTCTGGTTTAACTTAAACCAGGAAGGGGCCTGGGACAGGCATTGCATAAACTGGTCTGCAAACTGACCCAAATCATTCAACCAGGTTTATCTTAAACTAATTTCAGTCATTTTGAAACTGGCTTGTGTCCACTGAACTTATGTTCTGTTACAGGTTTAAACCGGTTTCTGATCACTTAAACCGGTGTATGTGTAATGTCTGTCTCTAGCTAATATCTAGAGACAAGTAACTGTAGTGGTTATTAGAATACAGAAATGCTCCTGCATTGGGCCTGAGAGATGGTAAACATTTGTACTGAGGAGGCTTAACACTTTGCAGACTCTCTTTTAGGCCATACAATTATTGCTAGTTTGAAAAAATGGTTAAAATTGTTTTTGATTGACAGAGACAAGCAGATTCAGTTTAGGAAGAAGGTTATCTATTCAAATTGTTCTTCAAATAAATGTAACAATAATTTTAAGAGCCAGATTTTCCAATTGGTAGTTAAAATGATTAGCATCTAACCTCATGTGTGGTTCTAGTAATCAACTAAACTCACCACAGATGGTGGGTTGCTCATGAACCTGGGCAGGGAAGCACATCCTGAGCTTCAGAGGGTCACCACTAGCTCACCTCCCTGTGCCACTGGGCTGGTTATCAGCAGTAGCTATTGAGCCTGGAACCTCTGGATCTAAAAGCAAAACTAAGACCTTACTAGCTGAGATTTAAAGGATCTATGAATAAATGCTGTTCAATGAGGCTATTGGCTGCCTTATGTGTACTATCTGTTCTAAGATAGAAACAAAATAAAGGCTTTCTTCTTTGTTTATTTGTTGAGCTTTTTGGAGTAGTTATGCCTTGCAAGGTTTAATTATATGTAGAAAAACTATTTCCCTTAGTTTAATATTCAGAATAAAATGTAAATGTGTCTCAAACAATGCAGAATTATGGTAGGTAGGATTTTTCAAGATGCCAGCTGATTACTGTACAAGTTCTAATACAGCACATCATGCAACTTTTTTTGTTCCTTCTCCTCTTGGAAACAACTTATTGTAAGTGTGTATATCACAATACCCCGGTAACAGTGCCAAGCAACTAGTCTTCCTATAAAAACAAACACTGTAGTGCTTTACCAAAGTAAACTGTGCTGCCCAAAAGAATAAGCTCTTGACATCTGTATTGACTACAAAACCTCCAGCAATGTTTATTTTAAGCCCTGTGTTGTATATCTTTTACAGTACTCTTATTATACATTGTCTTATCTTTGAGTTTAGACATGGATACATTTTCATTTGGGTTGGCTTTCCTCCTCTATAATGTCACATCACACCATATGTATATCTGATTCTAAACAACATCAGATTGATGTCATCTCATGAAAACAGTCAGTTGTTCACCTCCTGATTAAGCCAGAGATTCTAAAAGAATTTGATGAGACAAAATGTAGCATGAAATTCCAGCAAGAGAAGGCAAGGACAATCATATGCTCTGCCCTCATTCTCATAGCCATGAACCAGGTGGCTGGTGAACAAATGGCCAGATTTTCCGGTACAGGGACAAGGGGAAGGGATACACATTAATAAGACAATTTTCTAATGCAGAATCTAACCCTCAAAGCCCAGGCTAGGCTGCATAAAAGGGCACTTAAAAAAAGAAAAAAGGAGAGAATGTATTTTTTTCTAAAAACACTGGGTGCTTACACACATGTAGCAAGGCTGCTCCAATGTGCTGTAATTACAGCGTGTTAGAGCTGACTCAATTAACTGGTAATTACGGTGCTCCAGCAGACTCCAGCATCACGTGTATCAGCATCCGCATGATGAAAAATGGTGGTGGGTGCCCTTTAACTAAAGCTCCTCAAATGAGCTTTAGTTAAAGTACCCCCACCTCCATCTTTCAGCAGTAGGAGCTACTCTAATTAAAGCCCCTTCCCCCCCCCCCCGACCCCATCCACTCCCAGAGCACCCACTCCTTTTTTCCTAGCCAAGACAATGTCTACAAGTGTTACTTCATTTCTGCTAAGAACCTATATTCTTTTCCTTTTCCAGGAAAATATTACAAAGAGTATTGGGAAAAACAAGGGTATCCTGTCTCTGCATTTCTTTTGCTAAATAAACCAGTCCCTTTTGAAGTATCTGTATTCATGGGAATCTGTACTCTAACTTAATCTTGCTTTTGTAGTATACATAGTTTATAACTGGGCTGTTAAATCTACATATAGTTTGCAGAGCTTTCATCACAGGTAAGTGGTGGGATGTACTGTTGCACTGCAACCCCTCTCTATCAGCCATGTTAATGTAAGGGAGCCACAAAGCAACAAGAACCTCCCCCCAAGGATCAGAGTTTCTCCACAATGGGTATGTCTACACAAGACATTTTACTGCACAGTAGACTAATCTACTGTGCAGTAAAGCATTACCATCTACAGGAGTACAGCATTTACTGCACAATAGATTAGTCTACTGAGCAGTTGCCTACTACCAGTAACTACTATGTAGTACCGCATGTGTAGACTGCTTACCTGGAACTAATTGCTCTTGGTCAGCTCAGATAACAGGGGGAGGTAAAACTACCCACTCCCCCAGCTGCTGCTTTCCAGCCCTATGCTTCAATTGGCAGATTGGGGCATGGGGCTGGGAAATGTTCCCTCTCCTGGCTGCTGCTTTCCATCCCCATGCTCTGGATCTGGAGCTCTGATCAAAGGGGACATTTTCCAAGCCCTATACCTTAATCTGCTGATCAGGGCATGGGGCTGGGGAAGCAGCAGCTAAAGGAGGGAACAATTTCCCAGCCCTGTGCCCTGATCAACAAATCAGGGCACAGGGCTGGGATGCAGCTGCCCCACAGGTGGGACAGCTTTCCCTACTTCCCTGGAGACCAGGGCTGGACTCCAGTGCCTCCTGTCTGCCCAGAGCTGGCACCTGGGCAACCCTAAAGCTTCCCCTACCTGCTGTAGGGGGCACAGCAGGGCTGGAATAGCTTTGCACTGAACTGCTCCCCTTGGGAACAGATTTGTTCCTAAGGATAGCAGCTTTAAGGCCAGTTTATGGAAATGGGAGGGTCCTCCCTTGCTTGATCTGAGGGTCTTATGGCTAAGGGCAAACAAAACTCAGGGTGATCCAAACCCCAAACTTCTGAGTTTGGGCCTGCAAGTAGGCTGCCCACCAAAGTTTTTGGAAATATATGAAGCCCCAGGTGTGGGTAGAAGTTGTTTGCTGGTAGTAGGGCCAATTATGGTTCTGGACTCTTGGATTTGGCTAATTTGGCCTCAGATACAAATTAAAAAACCCCAAAACACCCAAAAGAAAAACATGTAGATGCTCCACTGGGGAAAGCTTACTGCCCATTAATAGCATGCGTAGTCCCCAGTAGTTCCAAAACTAGTATAGCTGCTTCTCTGAATTCTCTTTTCCTCAACAGCCTACGGAATAAGGGTGTGCTATAACTTCAGAAGAATCAGCAGTTGAGACATGACAACTGGCCTATTCCTGATTGTATCTTCAGACCAATATTTAGCAATATCTACTGTCTTAGTTATGAGAAGGTCTAGCTACTTTAGTGACAAAGATATTGGTACCTGCATTGGCTAACACTGATGGAAGTTGCACAGAAATTTTGCTGGAACATGGAGTGTGGAGGTAGATTTTTCACATTTCTTTTGAACGACAGAAAATAGTGAAAGCTGCTGCTACCCTCAGAAGTGTTTGTCCTCTTGTGACCTTATGTTCAGTGAAATGCAACCAATTCACATGATGAATCAAGGCAAGCTTTTCAACATAACAAGCAGGTAACATTTCCCCAATTGCTTAAGAGGCAGATGTGGAAGGGGAGAGGGGGTGCAGTGGTGCACTCACAACCTGCTTTGATTTCTTCCCCCCAAAATTTTAAAGCCAACCATCAAACAGGGGCAGCAGTGTTTCTGTTCAGGGAGTAGGGAGGGACTCACTTGACCTCCTGGCTGATTATCCTCTTCTTGATTCCTGCTAAGCTCTCCCAATTCCACAGGTGTCAATGACTCTCTCTCCTTTTAATGGTCTTGATTTTCTATTGTTCAAGCTACCTCTTATTCTGCAATATTGCTGTCTGTTAGCCCTTCCTGGTAAAGTCTGTCTTCTATTTCACTGCCCTGCAGTCTGTTTTGGGGTGTAGCTAAAGCCCTTAACTCAAGTATGGTTATATTAACTTGGGTATAGAACGACAGAGAAGTACTGCAGGCACCGTTAAGATGCTCAAGAAGGCCAGATTTTGTTTTATGAATCTGAATAAGAGCCGTACATTCTAATATTAAAGAAGCCTTAGACTCTTTGTGTGTCTATCCGTAATGCTTTATCGCATTTGGACTGGTTGTCTCAGAAGCCAGAGTGCGCTGCACAGCCAGAGACACGCAGCAGAGCGCTGGCACAACAGCAGGGACTGAGGGGGCCAGAACGGAGCATGAGGCCAGGGGAAGAGGCAGCCTTGCCTGGGAGCAGTGTCATTTTGCGCTGCCTAAGGAGCGCTTACACCGGGGTGACTGTGCGACCAAGCCGGGGTTGCGGAAGCCGCCCAAACTTGCTGTGTAGCAAGATCCTGAGGGCCCCGCTGCGCGGGAATTTTGGGTGGCGCTCTTCCCCCCAGGATTGCCCGCACAGTCACACCTTACCGTGGCTTTAAGCGGCTCGAAGCCAGGCGCTCCAGGGCAGGATGATCAAATCTGCCCCCCTCGGCTCCCGACCCATGGTGGGGTGGCTGTGCCTCCCCGTTTAGGTCCTCCAGTATCCCAGGATCTCTCACACTATGGCCTGTACAGCAGGGATAGACAGGCACCTGCCGGTGTTACCAGGTCTACAGTACAAAATGATCGCATTGGAAGATCACAATGATCATCCTTGCTGAAAAACTATGCAAAGAAGCATGCAAATAAGCTGTTGTCGTCTTTACTTTATATTTGCCAGCGATGGAGTGAGACATGGGTCACCCGAGTGGAAGCGTGTCTTTATTTGGAGGCCAGCTGTCATAAACCAAGGGCTGGCCGCAAACCCCGAAGCTCCCGGGAGTGACCGGGGCTTGGCAGACACGAGCTGTCCCGGACCTGCCCGTTCAGGGTTAGCACTGGGACGGTCGCTGACTCTACAAGGGGTGACAGGACCGTACAAACGGGGTTATGCTACCCGTGGCGGCCCCGACGCGAGCCCGGGGGAAGCCGCTCGTGTCCCCGTGCCCGGAGCTGCCCCCGCCCCCGACCTTACCCGCAGGTGCAGATCTGACACAGGCAGCGGCGCTGCGCCGCCATCCCGCCGCGCGCGCTCCGTGCTGCCCCGCCGTAACTAGGCAAGCGCTCGGTCGCTTAGCAACCGCTCCCGCGTCCCTCCTGCCCCGCCCTGCACCGCGCGTCCCTCTCCCGGCATCCGTATCGCGTCACCGCGGGAGGCGGGGTGGGGGGACAGTGTTGCGCGCGCCGGCATCCACTTCCGGCAGCGGCCGGGTGGCTCCGTGCGGGGGAGCGGGGCAGGCACGGGGTGAGTGAGGCCCCCACCTCCGTCCGTGGTTGCGCAGCGGTCTCGCGCTGTCCTGGGCTGCATGGAGACTCCCCCACCCCACCCCCTGCGGCCCGGGTTTCCCCAGTGCCGTCACACTCTCGTGTGTGATGTCACCCCTGTCCTGTGTCCTTTCAGTGTGGTCCCAGGGGCAGGCGCAGGCCGCAGCTCCACTTCTAGGCAAAGGAATACAGGTGTCTGCAACCTGGCAGTGGTGGGGCGGCATCCCTGCAGGCTGCGGCCCCCAGTGCTGGGTTTGAAACACCTCTGCGATGCCTGTGTTCCCGGGCTGTCGGCTCTTCCTCTGCCTCTGAAACCTTCTTCTAAGTCTGTTAATTGCAGGTGCCGTCGTCTTGGGGCTAAAACGCTGCTTGCAGAACCGTGCAGCCATGGTTCTTGCTAGTGTGGGCAAGATGGTTGGACTGCAGAAAAAGACGGCGAACATCAGAAACATCTGTATCCTGGCCCACGTGGACCATGGTAAGAAGGAGCCTTTTGCTACAGGCTGAAATGGAGATGAGCGCATTAGGAGGGGGTGGTTTTAAACCCTCCCGTTCTCCTGTCCGCTCAGGGTTCGGTGCCACTGAAGTCCAGGGGCAGGTTTAGAAGGCCTCCTGCACGGTGTCACCGCATCTCCTGTTGGTTGTAGTACGTATGACTTGTGAAATGGGCAGTGCTGGCAAAGCAGGGGGTCTGTGACCGTATAAGTCAGGCATGCTCAACCCCCCAGCTTGAGTGGTGTCGTTTGGCGTGTGGGGCTCCCCTTGGGTCTGGAAATTTGCAGCGTTAATTACTGCTTCTGTCCTGTGGGGAGCTGCACAGGTTGGATAACATGGTTCTGCATGTCCAGTGGGGCTGGCACAGGACTGGATTGGGTAGTGCCCAGGTTGGATTGGGGATGGATGGGGCCAGATCAAGCAGCATGGGTCCAGATTTGGGCTGTACGTGGCTAGATCTGGCAGCCAGGGGGGTGTAGCCAAATTAGGAGAGACAGAGCGCCTGTGGACATGCAGGGATGTTGCTCTGACACATTGTAATTATAGTGCAGCAGAGATGACGTGACTATGCTGGAGCATGCTAATTAAACCATTTCGGCAGTCTCCATGTCTTGTATTCAGCATCCCTGCACTTCAAAATGGCAGCGGGGGAGCTTTAACTAAAGTTTATCAAACAAGCGTTATTTAAAGCACCCCTGCTGCCATTTTGAAGCGCAGGACACTGAATACACGAGACGCTGCGGGTGCTTTAATTGGAGTGGCTCTAGGAGCCACTCTAAAGTGCCCTCCCCCCACCTCCAGAGCATGTGTAAAGACGCCCATGGGTTTGAATTGGGACAGCATGGATTTGGATTAGGGCGGTGCATGTCTGGATCTGGCAGTGTGGGTCCAGGTTGGGCAGCATGCAGCAGGATCCAGCAGTACAGGTGTAGATGTGCATAGCTGAATGTGATGACATTGGTCTGGATTGAGCAGCATGTAGCCAGATTGGGAAGTGCAAGTCTGGATCAGAGTGGCACATGGCTGGATCCAGCAGCATGGGTCCAGATTAGGTGGTGTGTGACTGGATTGGGAGGCATGGACAGAGATGTGGTTTTCCAGAAAATGTTGAATTGGAAAATTGTCCGGATAATTTTCCAATGCCCTAAATGGAGAGTGACCTGATTTAGTATGTTTGAGCTATAGTTTTATTTACTAAATAAAAAAGTACCCCCATGTTAATTTTATGTCCCAATAGTCACATGTATTTGAACTGAAATATTTGATTAGGAAAAAGATTAAATACAGCACACTTAGTGTGGTTTAAATGTTATAGTCAAACAAATTCAGCGCTTTATATGGAAATAAATTATTTTTATTGGAATACTTGTAAAAATGCAAAGACAGGACACAATAGCATGCACTTCCCTTACATTGCTTGTTTAAATTTTAAGAAAAAAACTGAAGGCTTTGAAAACTATTCACACGCTAATTTTAGCACACCCAAAGAACTGTGCATGATATGCCATGCTTTGGTTTTGACTTGACCTGCACAGCCAATTAGGTGAATTCATAACTTGATTTTTGGTTTGAATTATTGTCAGTGTATTTACCCTCCTGTTCACAAATCAGTAGAACATATATGTACTCTCTCTCACACTTCCGGGGGATAATCACCTGCAAAACATTAATCACAACTTTGAAATTGCCAACCTTGCCTAACATTGTATTGGCATCCATTCATTGTTACTAATGAATTGTATGAAACAATGAATTCTTAGAAATAGAAACTTTCCTACAGAAAAATAAGGCATTGGAAAATTTTCTGCCCCACATGTCTCAGCATGGGTTTTGATTATGGTGGCATGAGTCTGGATGCGGGTGTGTGGGATCCGGCCCATGCACTTGGCTGATATTTATGCCAGTTGTCACAGCAGATCCAGACTAAGTGAATAAGAAATGGCAAGTGTAGCAGTTGAATACTGCTTCTTTCATTAAAGCGATCAACCTGTTTGTATGAAAAGTCTCCTGGTGCAGACTGACTGTCTGCGTGTGTGTGTGTGTGTGTGTGTGACAATTAAACTTGGAAAAGGGTCCCAATATGTTAGACCTGCACCAATTTACCTTCTCTACGGTTTTTCACTTACATCCATGTAATATATGTGTGCATATCTTGTAACAGTATGAAAAGTCTTGAACTTTTGACTACTGAGTGGTTTTTAATTGTTTGGAGTGTTGGATTTAAAGAGTGATGGAAATAGTTTGTGCAGGAGGCACATTTTTATTTGATGGTTGTGTTGGGTTTTGTGCTGGATGGTGATTTAGTGGAAGAAATTCTTTATGTAAGTGCAACTGGTAATTTATAACAGTGGTTGTTTTAGGAAGTTAATGGAGGAAGCTATTGTTTAATGTTAGTGTGAAAGCATGTTTACCAGATGGCATTTATTTTTTTTCAACAGTTTTTCCTGGTTGCAGTTAGGGAGTTAAGTATGTATGTTTTTATAAGGATGAAGGCTGGAGGCATGGTTTGTAAGATTCTAATCCAGGTAAGTAAAATGCTTTTAAATTAAGTTTAGAGTTTCTTAGGAGTTTTTAAAGAAATCTTTAGGCATGTTGTTAGAAACTGTCCTTCAGATAAACCAAAAATAGTAGAAGAGTATGTTACCAGACCCTCTGGATGTGCTTATTTAAGCAGAGTACCTTGTTTTTCTTTTCAGGTAAAACCACTCTAGCTGATTGCCTGATATCTAGCAATGGAATTATTTCTAGCCGCTTGGCAGGAAAGGTAAAGTTACAATTTAATAAACAAAATGTTTAAAGTCTATGTGTACAAATTTAACAGTGGGTGTTCAGGGGATTTTTCAAGATGTGCTGTAAATTTTCTTTTGCCTTTGATTTCGCATTTAAATGCAAATTTGACTTTGCATTCAAATAATATTTTGTGAAAATATTTTTACATACTAATTTGTTCTTATGTTTTTATTTTAGCTGAGATATCTAGACAGTAGAGCAGATGAGCAGATCCGAGGAATTACTATGAAATCTAGTGCTATTTCACTGCATTTTGAAAAAGGTAATGTAGAGATGCTGGAAGGAAATATATAGATACTTGGAACTGAACTGTCCTCTTGCTTCTGGATACAGTTTATCATGGTAAACTACAAACGTGTTGGTTGACATGCTGTTTGTTGTAGAAATGTTCTGTGGGTGGTAAGACTCTTAGTTTTTCTTGCTGCCTTATATTTTAGAGGTGATTGATTTGCCCTATCAAGAGTGAAGGAAATTTTCCATGTTGTGGACAAAAAGTTTAATTAAAAACTTGAGATTCCAAGGTTGCTGTCTAAGAGGCGCAACATCAGAACCAATGGCTTTTTTTGCAGAAACATAGCCGTATTTAAGAATAGGTAACTTTTTCATAGAACAGCCTTAGACAACTGATGCATGCCATTATATGATGGATATATGAAATGATTCCCTGATTGGATTATTTGCTATTTTTCACTCAATGTACAGGTTTTGGGGTAATTGCCAAACAGAGTTACCTGACTAATTTTGTTGAATAGTCTCATTTGTTTAGACTAGTGCTGCTCGACCTCTGGGCTGGGCCTGTTTAAAGTTAACCTATTTAACAATTTCTTTGCCTCCATTTTTCTGAGCAGGGACCAGGTCATACCCCGCCCCCACCGAGATCCCCAGTGGTCCCAGGGGAGGTGCAGTCGGGCCCAGGGTCAGAGAGGACCTAGTCAGGGAACTTCTTATGGGACTGGACATGTTCAAATCAGCAGGTCCTGACGATCTCCACCCCAGAGTGCTGAGGAAATTAGCACAGGTCATTGCGGGACCTCTGGCACAGCTTTATGAGCACTCATGGTGCTCTGGCGAGGTGCCAGAGGACTGGAAAAGGGCCAATGTCCCCATTTTCAAAAAAAGGGAGGAAGGAGGACCCAGGAAATTATAGGCCTGTTAGTCGTACCTCGGTTCTGGGGAAGCTGTTTGAGAAAATTAGCCAGGTGCACATCTTCAAGGGTCAAGCACAGGAGTGTATGCTTAGGGGCAACCAACATGGGTTCATTAGAGGCAGGTCCTGTCAGACCAACTTGGTGGCCTTCTGTGACCAGGTCACAAAATCGCTGGATGCAGGTGTCGCGGTGGACGTAGTCTTTCTGGACTTTAGGAAGGCCAGGGCAGGTTACAGGGGTGGGTGGACGAGAATAAGATGGGATTCAGTACTGACAAGTGCAGGGTATTTTACCTAGGGAGGAAGAACCAGCAGCATACCTGCTACCTGCAGGGAGACCAGCAGGCAATGGGAGAGTCCCTGTTGCCCCGAGCACTACTGGGAGTAACAAGGAATAACGGCCATAAGTTGACTGAGAGTAGATTCAGGTTAGATATTAGGAGACACTACTTCACAGTCAGTGTGGCTAGGATCTGGAATCAACTTCCAAGGGAAGTGGTGCTCGCTTCTGCTCTAGGGGGTCTTCATAAGGAGGCTAGATAGATACCTTGCCAGGGTCATTTGACCCCAGCATCCTTTCCTGCCCATGGCAGGGGGTTGGACTTGATGATCAGCTGAGGTCCCTTCCGACCCTACCAGCTATGAAACTCTGGGTCTGGGGGTGTACATGGGGCCAGAAGGTTGAGCATGATTGGTGCAGATATGAACCCTGTTTCCTGTGGAATGCAGTTGTTAAGTTTTGTAAACCTGAGAAATCACTGAGATGTGAATATTTGGAATTTTCTCTTTTTTTGTGGTACAGCTTAGTCTTAATTTTGGCATTTCTTATCCTTCAGTTTATGTTCCCTTTTGCTGTAGCAGTTCTTCAGCAAACTTACCTTTTTTCTCATACAGTTTCTTGGACTTGACTGGGAGATTTGCTTAAGGCAGTGTTGCACACCTCATCTGGCCCCAGGGGCTCGGTGAGAGACTCGGCCAGTGTGTGGGCCTTGTCCAGAGCATGGGGCAGGTCCATGAGCTAGATCCTGAACATGGAGCCTTCTCATCTGGCCTGTGGGCCTGGAATTTTGCAGTGGCAGCATTCATTGCTGTAGTTCCTGAAGCTACTGAAGTTGCGGCTCCTCCTGCTACCAAATTTTTGGTCCCCTGGGCCATGTGACATGGCTTTGCCTGTGGTAATTCCTACAGATCTAGAAATTTGGCAGCAGGTTGAATGGCAGTAGCATTAATTGCTGTGGCTCCAGGAGCTGCAGCAATTAATGCTGCTATTGCTCACCATACCACCAAATATCCAGACCCATGGGGAGCTCCACAAGCCAGGTGACATAGTTCTGCAGGCTGTATCTTGGTCACCCTGGGTTTAATCTATGGAATATTCTCTCAAGCAAATGGGGAGGGAAGGCTGCTTTTCCAAGGATTAGAAGCTTGTTGCCTGGGATGTGTAAAATGTGTCTGTACAAAACCGCTTGATGAAGAAGCTGGAGGCTGAATTAGAAGGGTGCAAGTCCCTTCTCTCTTATTTCCCCTATTTGTTTTGATATGCTAGAAATTGAAGCTGCTGCTGTTCATTTTGAGCGGCTTGGTGTGGAAGCTGCTTAAAGAGAAATGGCTCTTATTGCAGGGTCAGAATTTCGATTTGTTAAAATGCTTAGTATCATCATGCAAATGTATTTAACCTGGAGAAATTTCACTGTACAGCTATGTTGTCATAAAAACATTATCTTCTAGTACAGGTTTCCCTCACTTTTTATGCAGGTTCTGTATGTGTGAATTCGCTTTTATGCAATGACCCTATTTATACCAAAAATTTGTTATATGCGGGGTGTGATAGAAGTCCTCAGGCAGCTGCTTTGTGCGGTGCATAGTCTCCATTGTGGATGTTCCAGTTCTTGAAGCTTCACTTGGCAGCCCCAACCCACTGGTGTTCGAGGGTGATGAGAGCCCCATGTCTGTTGATTCTCCTATGGATGTTACCCTGCGTGTACCTCCTACCAGTGATGTGGAGTCTGACATTGAAGACTCTTCACCGCCCTCTCTTCACACCAACTAAACATTCACCACTACCCTGTGCTTGTGTGTACTGGCTGCTGTTGGTGGATACCAAAATTGTCTTGTAAAAGTAGTAGAAATGGGTCTTGGGATCAGTACAGTCAAGGTCTTGGAACGTATAGCTATTTGTTACATTGTAAACTGGTTTCCTTTCATGCAAATTCAAGTTATGGACCATTTTCCAGGAATGCATGTACATAATAAAGTGAAGAAAACTTGTAATTGTAAGTCAGAGGTAGTGGATGCATTTGAAAGTTAGGAATTGAAACTGACTGAACCATATTGCCATTGTATAAGTTGTATACTCAGATTTTTGTAAAGCTTCATCACTTCTGAATATCTAACGATATTTTAGTAACAGTTACATTTGCTTAAGTGCACCTTGCTCATGTGATTCTTGAACATCTCTTGTTAAGCATGGAGGATTCCTTTTCATAGTGAACCACTCTCAGTTGTCTTATAAGCACTTATAAATCATTATTTAGTCATTTAACTCTTGACAGTTCATGGTTAGAATATCTTCCACTAGGCCATCTAGGGTGAAGTGTCTAAAGATATAAGGTGTTTACAAAAACAACTAAGCAGAAATCTAGGTGTTAGGTCCCTAAAGTACATGGGTACTCTGTGGATTTTTCTAAAGGGCCTGTCCTCATTGCTTTAATACCTTTTGAAAATTCTGGTCTTTTGTGTGCTTGTCAGCCACTTAATTAAAGACATTTAATATTAACAAGTGGCTTTTTCATGTTCTCTTTATATGTTTAAAACTTTATCTGTTTAATTTTAGGTGATCAGCAGTATCTGATTAATCTAATAGACTCCCCCGGTCATGTGGATTTCTCTTCAGAAGTATCTACTGCTGTCCGACTCTGTGATGGCTGTATCATAGTGGTGGATGCTGTTGAAGGAGTCTGTCCACAGGTGATATACAATATTTACTTGAGAGTGAGGGTGGGGAAGAGAGAATAAATTAAAATATTACAGTTTAGCTGTCTTAAGTACATTAACAGAAATGAAAAATTAGCTAGTGGCCACAAGTTTATAAAATGTTGTTTTGATGAATGGTAACTTTGCATGTAAGACGTGATAGAAGTTAGTTAGATTTCTAGTAGTGTTGATTAGCCAGTTTGCTCAAGAGATGAACTGTAGAATGTGTTTAGGAATTTATAGTTGAAATACTGCTGCCATAGTGTTGGAGGAGGAATGGCATGTTCTTGCTAGCAATGGGGTATCAGTGCAGTGCAGAGGCCAAGAAGATGCAGAAGGGCATAGTCTTGTTTTGTTTTGTTTCTGTGTTGTTTTTCAAAGGCAAGGTTTTCTATTTACTGCCTTATTTTATTATATTTAAGGATCAGAATTGCCCAAAAAAATTTTAGTCTGTCCTACTGTGGCCAGAAGTTTGTAAAAATGTTTGATTCCATAATTTTTATTGTTTATGGAATAATTCTGTAGTAATTAATTTAATTTAAAAAAAACACAGCCTGAAATGCTATTTGAATTCTGGTATTAAAAATTATCTTGAACATTGCAATACCTTGGCGATCGTAAACCTTCCTTAGCATTTTCATGGTCTCCCTCCCTTAACCCCCTTTTGTTTTTTTCCTCTGCTAGACTCAAGCAGTTCTGCGACAAGCATGGCTAGAAAATATCCGCCCAGTCTTGGTGATAAATAAAATTGATCGCTTGATAGTGGAATTGAAGTTCAATCCCCAGGAAGCATATTCTCACCTTAAGAATATATTGGAACAGGTATGAAGGCTACAGGAAAATATTCAAACAGAAGATGTTGTTTTGTTTTCCTTTTTTTTTTCTCAGTGTTTGAACTGAGACCAGGGGCAACATTCTGTTTTTAATATTCTAATGGGAAGTAGAAATAAAGGTAGTTTTGTGTGATCAGTTTTCTTTACCTTCAGAAAAACATGCAATGTTTTTTTCTCCTTTAAAGTGAGAAGAATGAATGCTGTTACTTAATTCCTACTCCTGTTGTCTTTTTTTGTTAATTTAGAAGCTTGGCCTCTTGAAGGCTCAGACCAAGTGTTGTATACAGCTTTGAAAATAGTATTAAATTCTTCTCAATAAGCTGTCCAGAAGTATTGTCAATTACTAATTAGTCTGCATCTCAAGTATGTTTTATGGGAAAGATATTTTAAATGGTTTTTTTCTGACTATGGATTGTCTTGCAGTTTCTTGGAAGTGGGAGACCACTATTTAATATTCAGTAACATTGGCTTCCTTATATAGGGGGTTGAATTTAATCTACCTTTAAAGGTCTTAGTGTTTACACATTTCATTATAAATTCAGTTTGACATTACTGTAACTGGAGAGATGTCTCATTTTTATTTATTTATTTTTACTGGAGACTGTTTCACACTTCATTCTGTAGAAGAATATCTTTCGTAATTGAAGATTAGTAACTTTATAAACAAAAATAGTCTGTACTGGAACTGAAGTGCTCCAAATATCATGTGAAATCTTTAGTTCCATTTAAATCCTTGATAAAACTACTACCTTCAGGTGGGCAAGAATTTATACCTGTATTTATAGATGCCCAGTATCTATACCTTAAATTTTGTGCTGGCACTTAAGCATGCGGGCTTTCAATTTTTAAGTAAGTCACAAGAGTGCAATGTTGAAATCTGTGAAGTTATGGAACACTAACTTTTTCTGTGGCTTTACATATCCTTCCCTAGGTTAATGCTGTCACTGGAGCACTATTTACTTCTAAAGTTTTGGAAGAAAGAGCTGAAAAAGAAACAGAAACTCAAATTATTTCAGATTCTGTACCTGGAGACCAAGTTTATGACTGGAGCGCTGGCTTAGAAGACACTGATGATTCACATCTTTACTTCTCACCAGACCAGGGGAATGTGGTTTTTGCCAGTGCAATAGATGGCTGGGGTTTTGGGTAAGTCAGTAAGTCTTAAGATTTCATTCCAGTCTTACTTTTTTACCATCTAGAATGCAAAGACAGCTGAAAACCTCTTGGACAGATATAAATGCTGTTCAGAGGTAAGCATTTTGCATCTCTCTCTATATCCAGTTATATGTATATGCAGTGGTGATGTGTAGGTGCACCCCCTGACAGGCTGCACATGCTGGTGCACCCCCTGACAGGCTGCGCTCCCCGCTTAGGTGACGGGCAGGGGGGGCAGGAGGCAGTGCCGGTGCCTCCCACTGTGAGCACCGGCCAGGGAGTGGGAGCACTGGCTGAAGTGTCAGGAGTGCTGTAGCTACTTCTGGGAGTGTTGTGACCTATTCCTCATCTGTGCAGTTGGTTGTGGGGGGGACCACTCCTCCACCCCCCTGGTTGCTGACTAAGTGCTGGGGGGGCACGTGCCCCCCTGACTCAGGTGGCACCAGTCACCCATGTGTGTATACTATATAATATTTTCCCCCAGATGCTCTAATTTGTGTCCTTGATACTAAATCCTCATTTTTTTTTTTAACTTTTCTATAGTATAGGATCTAGTTAGTACATTTCATGTGTTTGCAAGCATACAAATTTCATATTGGTTTTCTTGCCACTGTATGAGGATGGGGTTTGTATTTCAGCAGATACTTAAATAAATGAAGAATAAAAGGAGAACATATTTCGTAGATCACAGTACTTTGAAGCTTGTTGTCACTTACTCTTTTTCATTTTTCTTCATTTGCTTTCTTATTTTACTTGTTCTTAACATTTTGTTCAGAAAACAGTAAACCATGTGAAGATTAAAGACATTCTGATTACTTGCCACAAGGTGGAGTGCTTGTCTTTATCTTGAATGTATAAATAATCGGAGAGAGAGACAAACTTTTTTTTTAAAGATTATAATAGAAAATTGAATTCCAGTAAGTACAGAGTGTTTGTTTGTTTTTTAATTCAAGACTAGTTTTGCTTGGTTTAACAGGTTCCTGTGGAGTTTGTAATACAAACCCATCAGTTTTCAGCCAGCACAGAAGAACTGGATAGTAACGTTGATTTCTTTAGTTTATTTACTCTGAATAACGTGTCAAAAGAGAACTTATAGGTCAAAAGAAAAAAGATTTGTAATAATATTTCTTACAAGGAGGGATTTGTCCATTTTTTGTTTTTTGTTTTTAATCGGTCAGTGGTCCCTTTAATACTCACTTCATAGCAGAGAGAACTGCCAGGTCTGCAGTGCTCAATGCTAGATCATTGATAGATGCTGTATTTGTGCTCCTGACTGATTTTGACTCATTTGAATTGTCAGTAAATTTGTCCTCCAAGAGGCTTAAGTTAAAACAGCTGCAATAAAAATATAGGATTGAAATCTAAAAAACTATGTTTTATATAGCTTTGGAAACTAGATTCTTTCCTTGGAAAATTTGGTTTAAACACAAAACAGGGCAAGGGAGGGGAAGAGCAAGAGAGAGAGAGCATATCTTGGAGGAGGGATATTTGTCTTACCCTTCCTTTTCTACTTTAGTAGGAGTATGAATGCAGGTGAGAGTTCTTGGTGGACGTATATGTAGGAATAAGATACTCTCAGTGATTTCTTGAAAAATACAAATATTATTTACAGAAAAGAGTTAATCAGATTTTAATTTTAAATACAATTTGTTCAAGTAAAGTGTGTCTCTTGTCTTTCTGATTGAACATATGCATATTCAGTTTTCCCCCAATTTTGCAGACTGGCAATAATTGTTATTTTTTGCTTTTTCTGTATTACATTTAATCAGTTATGAGCCATGAATATGTTTAAAATAAATGCAATGAATGTGTTAGGCAGGAGAGTACTTGCATTTTCTAGAGAGATGTAGTTAGCTATGTTAGCCTGAAGTTAGAAGGCAGAGCCGGCTGGGACCTTAGAGGCTAACTCATTCAGAGAGACATGAACTTTTGTAGGCTGCAGCCTGTTTTGCCAATTGCTGTGACAGAATTAGCTGTAGCCTACAATTTTTGCTTCTCTGAATGAGTTGGCCTCTAAGGTACCTCTCTGCCCTGTCATCTGCCTATTTTCATTGCCTGTCAGTTAATAAGTAGTATAGTCTTTCTGATGGCAAACAAAATGAGATAATAATCATTAAACTTGTGGTATTCAATGAGGTTTAAAATAAACCTCAAGTTTTAAACAACACTTACAGTATATTAGTCTCTTTGGATATCTGTTATAGCAAATGTTCACTTGGTCTGATTTTTATAACATTAAATGTACAGCTAATTTTTACATGCTTTTCTTTTCCTGATTGTAGGTGTTACACTAAAAATATATGTAATGTTAATAGTGATAGATCAACATGCTTCACGGAACATTTAAGTTATAGTTGCATAATCTTTTCAGGTTTTTCTTTTGGGCTTTGATAATAGCTTTGCTACACTGAGAGTATGTTGCAGTTTAAAGTAGTACAATAAAGTGTGAAATTATTATAACTATTTAACCAATTTCAAAATGCTTTGTGCCTTTTAAACAAGTGTTATAACATTTCTATTTTTATGCTGAAATAATAAAACAATTTGTAGCTTAAGTGGTTTTAATATTAACACAATTTGAGGAGGAGCATATTAAAACAAAAAAGCAAAGATCAAGTTTCAGGGAGAGAACTTTGGGTTTAACATAATGATATAGAATTAATGTTATGAGTACTTGCACATAATCTGCTCAGCTAGGAGTTGCTAGCTGTAATTATCTGATGCTTTCTCTTCATCTCAGTTTGCTTGATATTTATAACTAACTATAAGTAGGGACCTACTCAAATTGTGATTTTTTTTTTGTGGGAAATCCAAAAGTCAGGTGATCTCCATGAAATCAATGGGGGGTGGGGAAGAAAAACCCAAACTTACTAACAATAAAATGCTAGCTCCCCAGTGGGAACCAGCAGTCCTGGCTGCACAACCTGCTAGGGGGAGGAGGACTGCCGGCACGAAGGTGAGCAGGCAGGATGGCTGCTGCCTCCTGCCCCTTGCTGCTGATTTGGCTAAGAGGGCTGCCTGTCATGACCCTGCCCCCTGACCCTGGGCTGTGCCCTCCAGCCCAGCCCCTGGAGCAGGGCTGCGGGTGGAAGAGTCCAGGGCCTGGGCAGGTGCTGTGGAGGGCCTCTGGGCTGGAGGCTCGTGGCCAATTCAGCCCTGAGTTCTGCCTGTGGTGGCTGTTCCTCGGGTCTGGGGAGCTCCTGCAGCTGGGCCCCCATGGCTAGGCCGTTGGACGCTCCACTTGCATTGTGCCTGGCATACAGGGAGGCCGAGCCAGGAGCCCCCCAGAACCTGGCGTCCTGTCTTGGCCAGGTGGTGTCCCCTAGTGCAGTGGTCTCCAAACTTTTTTGATCGTGCACCCCTATCAGTAAAAAAATTTTGAGCACCCACCGCCAATATATGTATATTTATATAAATATAAATAGAAGTTCTACTATTTTCTTCCTACACCCCAATGGATCATCTTGCCCACCCCCTGGGGTGCACGCACCCCACTTTGGAGACCACTGCCCTAGTGGGCAGGGTGCTGTGGACCATCCCTGTGGAGCTGCACGGGCTGGGACAGGCTTCATCTCAGGTACTACTGAGTGCCCCTGCCTGCTGGCCACAACCCAAGTCTGTGGAACCACAGCGCAGCCCCTGCTTCCCACCTGGTACCCACTCTCCTCTGGCTGCCACCTTAGAATCATAGAATGATGGGAAGTTAGGGTGGGAAGGGATCTCAGGAGGTCATCTAGTCCAACCCCCAGCTCAAAGCAGGACCGTCCCCAACTAGGTCATCCCAGCCAAAGCTTTGTCTACCCAGGTTTTGAAAACCTTCAAGGATGGAGCTTCCACCACCTCTCTGGGTAACATGTTCCAGTGTTTTACTACCTTGCTAGTGAGAAAATTCTTTCTCATATCTATCCTAAACTTTCCTTGCTGCAGCTTGAGACCATTGCTCCTTGTTCTGTCATCTGCCACCGCTGAGAACAGTCCAGCTCCATCCTCTTTGGAACCCCCTTCAGGTAGCTGAAGGCTGCTATTATGTGTCTTTTTCTCCAGACTAAATAGGCCTAGTTCCCTCAGTCTTTCCTCAAAAGTCATGTACCCCAGACCCCTCACCATTTTAATTGCCCTACACTGAACTCTCTCCAATTTGTCTCTGTCCTTTCTGTAAAGGGGGCCCAAAACTGAACACAGTACTGATGTGGCCAAACCAGGAATAATCACATTCCTCGACCTACTGGCGGCACACTTTCCAGTACAGCCCAGTATGCCATTAGCTTTCTTCACAACAGAGGCACACTGCTGACTCGTATTCAGTTTATTGTCCACTGTAACCCCCCCGGTCCTTTTCTGCAGAGCTGTTGCCCAGCCAGTCAGCTCCCAGTCGGTACCGCTGCATGGGATTGTTCCATCTTAAGTGCAGGATTTGCAGTTGTCCTTGTTGAACATCATGAGATTCCTTTTGATCCCATCCTCCAGTTTGTCTAGATCACTCTGAATCCTAGCCCTACACTCCCCCAGGTTGGCGTCATCTGTGAGTTAGCTGAAGGTACACTCTATGCCATCTTCCAGGTCATTGATGAAGACATTGAACAAAGCTGGCCCCAAGACGAACCCCTGGGGCACTCCACTTGATACCGGCTGCCAAGTAGACATGAGCCACTGATTACTATTTTTGGAGACTGATGCTCCAGCCAGTTTTCTATCCACCTTACAGTCCACTCGTGAAGCCCATATTTCCTTAGCTTGCCTGGGAGAATGTTGTGAGACTATCAAAAGCCTTGCTAAAATCAAGGTATACCACATCTGGTCTCCCCACATTCACAGAGCCAGTCATCTCATCATAGAAGGCAGTCAGGTTGTTCAGACATGACTTGCCCTTGGTGAATCCATGCTGACTGTTCCTAATCACCTTTTTCTCCTCCAAGTGCTTAGAAATGGATTCCTTGGAAATCTGTTCCATTATTTTTCCAAGGACTGAAGTGAGACTAACTGGTTTGTAGTTCCCTGGATCTTCCTTTTTCCCGTGCTTCAATATGGGCACTGTGGTTTGCCCTTTCCTAATCATCCAGGATCTCTCCTGATAACCATGAGTTTTCGAAGGTGACTGTGAGGGGCTCTGCAATCGCATCAACCAACTCCCTCAGCACCCTAAGGTGCATCCCACCTGGGCCCATGGCCTTGTAGATGCCTAGATTTTCTAAATAGTCCCTAATCTGTTCTTTTACCACTAAGGGATGCTCACCTCCTCCCCAAATTGCGCTGTGTGGTGCAGTAGTTTGGGAGCTGCCCTTGCCTGTGAAGAGTGAGTCAAAAAGGGTATTGAATATTTAGCCTTTTCTGCATCCTCTATCACAAAGTTTCCCCCTCCATTCAGTTAAGGGACTCACACTTCCCCTGATCCTCCTCTTGTTACCAACATGCTAGTAGAAACCCTTCTTGTTGCTATTCACATCCCTTACTAGCTGCAACTGCAATTGAATTTTGGCTTTCCTGACTTCATCCCTGCACGCCTGAGTAATGCTCTTACACTCATCCCTAGTTATTTGTCCATGTTTTCACTTATAAGCTTCCTTTTTGTGATTTAGTTTACTGAAGAGTTCCCTGCTAAGCCAAGCTCATCTTCTGTCATACTTGGTAGTCTTCCCATGCATTGGGATGGTTTGTTCCTCCACTCTCAGACTTATTTCAAGTACAGCCAGCTCTCCTGTATTCCTCCCCCTCAGTCTGGCTTCCCAGAAGATCCTGCCCATGAGTTCCCTGAGTTGAAATCTGCTTTTCTTAAGCCCAGGGTCCTTACACTTCTGCTGTCATCTTTCCTTTCCTCAGGATCCTAAACTTGACCATCTCATGGTCACTGTGCCCCAGGTTGCCATCCACTACTACATTCCCCACCAATTCTTCTGTTTGTGAGCAGCAAGTCAAGAAGAGCATGATCCTTAGTTGGCCACTCCAGCACTTGCACCAGGAAGTTGTCCTCAGCACTCTCCAAAAAACTTCCTAGATTGCCTATGCGCTGCTGTATTGCCCTCCCAGCAGAAGTTAGGGTGATTGAAGTCTTCCATGAGAGCCAGGGCCTTCTACTAGCTGTTTGAAGTCTCATCCACCACTTCTTCCTGGTCTGGTGATCTATAACAGACACCCACTATGACATCACCCTTGTTACTCTCCCCTCAGACCCCCTGTGCCAAGAAACTCTCACCAGGCCTGTCACCACCTTCATACTGGAGCTCTGAGCAATCATACTGGTTTTTTTTACATGAAGTGCAACTCTTCCTCCTCTTCTTCCCTTCCTGTGCTTCCTGAACAGTTTGTATTGGAGGTGCACCGATACATCGGTCTCGTATCAGATCAGGACCGATATAAGGAAAACTGACATTATCATCAATCAACCTTTTTTGGCTGGTAGTGTCACTAATAAATGCCCCCGTGTATGCGCATAGCTGCAGCGCAGCATGCAGGCAGCCAGGATCACAGCCCAGCAGTGTCTTGCTGGTAAGTTGGTTGTGAGGAAATGAGCTTGGTGGGGGGGCAGATTGAGGCCCCAGCATTGAGGGAGGGAGTAGAGCAAGGGGTATGCTATGATTTTTCTTTGTGCATTTGAAAGATGAATATTTAGCCTTTTCTGTCTTCCAAAAAACAAACAAACCAGTTAGGTAAAAACAATACTTTTCTGATAAAGGTGAGGTGATGTTGGTAGCCTTGTTTGTCAAATTCATTGTCTGTCACTTTTGTTGAACCGTTAGTTTCTTTGAAGGCAGCTTGAATGCTAATATTCCAGAAAATGTGATGGAAGAATATATACAAAGGACTAGATGACAAGTATATAAAAAACCCCTTAATCTGGAGGTGATTAATGATGCTCTGATAAGGTAGCAGAAAATGGGGCTGATTTTGTCCTTTATTTATATTTTGAATCTACTGTGTTCTTGATATTTGGGTGTACAGGTCATTGGATATAGAGTTGGCACAAGACTGAAATGTAAATAAGATGCCAGGCTGTGATTTAGCCTCACATGAGTAAAGGGTTAGGAACCTGGCTTAGGCTTGTTTGTGTGTTTTAATATATTGGTGGGCTAAAGAGAATTGATAAGCTTTCTGATTACGATATGACAAAACAGTACTGATGAAAGATGACATTTTAAAATTGTAATAAATTTGTTTGCATTAAGCAGTAAATCTCTGTGTTTAAGATTTCCCCAAAGATTAATTGGATCATTTTCTGTTTAGGTTACTTAAAGCTCTGATTTGCTTCTTCAGTGTTCTGGCTTGAAATTATTTTTGTATTGTATTAGTCTCGGCATATAGAACAGCATCTCAGCAAAGAGGCAGGTGGGACTTATTTTGGAATCTCTTTGTTTGACATGCTCTCAATCTTTTTTCTTTTTGGGATTTACTACAGAACGAGTAAAATAATTTGTATTACACTGCTCTCTACAGTATAATACAGATTGCTGACTTTGAGAAGTTTTGGTGTCTCTTGTTAGGTTAGTGAAGTCCTGACCAGGAGCCTATGTGTATTAGATCCCAGAGTGCTATAAATAGCATATATACTTGTATTTTTCTGCATGTAAAACTTGTATTTTTATTTCATTTTGTTTTTAGTTGGATTAACATAGGGCATGGACGGATGTATAGCAATTGTATTAGTATTAAAGGATACCAGGATACGCAACTATGGTACAACTGTTAAGTTTGCATGGTTCTGTAGCAGAAACAAGTGTAGCAAACCACTCCATTACCTGTATTGCTACAGGATCATGAAGATGTAGCAGTTACAGCCTAACAGATGAAGCATAGTTTTGAGCAGCAGTTAAATCTCCCTTTCAAATAAGCTAAAATGTAAGTTTTTCCCACACCATAATTTGTCCAAGGGACCATTTCTCTCCCCCTTCCCCTTTTTTTTTCCTCCTTTTCAGTTGTTGGCATGCTCAAGTTTGGAGACAGCAGAGGCAAATATTGCATATATTCCCTTTAATGGGAAAAGGAGCATTTATTATCTTAATTAATCTCAGGAGGATGTGTTCAGGCTGCCAGTAGGACTATCTAATGAAATGTAGGTCAGTGAAGCATTTGCTCAATCAGGGCAGGTCCAGATGGTTTTTATGGTACTGTTTCTAAGAATATTCCATGTTTTCATGGCAGAGTGGGTAAAATCATTAGATGGCACCAGCCTGATCCATCGCTGATCTGCTGTAGTCATAAGCTCCAGGTATTGAAAGGATACAGTAAATATGTATGTAGCAGCCTTGACACTGCAAATCATGAGGGCTTTTTTTCTATTCCCCTCCTTCTCCCCTGCACTTCCAGAGCCTTGGATTAACTTCTGAAAAACACCCTTAAGTTCTTTCAGAGTCATAGCTTATAGTTTACTAACTTCTGAGAGGTATTGAGGTTCCCTGTTAGCTATGTGATGTCTTGAGCCCAAGCTTCTGTGGCCTTCAAGGACAGATGATCAGATCCCAGAGTGCTATAAATAGTATTGCCTCAACAGCACGCATGTGTGTGTGTGTGTGTGTGTGTGTGTGTGTGTGTGTGTACACACTTGGGTTTTTCTATGTATAAAAATGCTATAGAGCATATACAGGTGTTGGATATCCATATTTGGATATACAGTGAGATGCAAAGCGTTTACCTCTGAACAGCATTTAAATCAACCCAGGATGTAGAGGGTTGTAACAGGGCAGTCTGGCCCTTTTAAGAGGGAGTATGCAGCCCTGTTGAGGAAGCCTGGCTGTGGATGTTAGGTAATGAGGGAATATCCTATTATCAGTTTAAAACCCTGGGGGAAACAGCAAACTGTGTAAAGCAAGCTGGGTGGCAAGCATCCATAGTGTGGAGCCGGCGGCAGCCATGGCAGGGCCTGTATGGCACTGTCTGTGGAGCCCAGGGCAGTTGTCTTGATTCGCTCCACCCCCCCACCCCCTCCAGGGATGGCCCTGGCCACCACCCAGTGCCCTGCAGTGCCACTGCTCTGCCTCTGGTCCTGTGTGCCACCCCTCTGCGTCTTCCCCCCTCCCCCCACTCCCTGCATCCGACCTTGTGCTCCCCCTCCCCCCGCTGCTCCCGGTGCAGCCCCCCACCTTCTGCCACTCCAGCCAACGCCACTGCCGGCTCCCAGGAGCAGGGAGGAGGAGAGTTTGCATATGGTGGTGGTTGCCAACACCCAGTGCCTCACACTGCCACCAGTCTGTGTCTGGCTGCATTCAACATCGCCTCCCTCCCTGCCTCCCCTTCCTCTCTCCTCCCTCCTTGCTTTCCACTCTTTGCTGGCTGTTATCAGGGCTGGGCAGCAGTGACAGCGTGTGGGGGGCACAGCAGCAGTAGGGGGGTGCTGGCATCAACCCCCCCATTCCCTGTTCTGCTTCCCTCTCTCCTTTCTTTCCTCCCCTCTTCCTTGCTGCCCCCTCCCCGCCATGGGGAAGGGCAGGGACAGAGCGCCACTACCCACCATCCTGTGCCTCCATGTGCCATGAGCGAGGGGGGATCCTTGCCCTGCTGTCCCCGCTGTCAGCTCCTCACACCACTGCCACATCCAAGGGGTGGTCTGGGTCCCCCTGGCCCTACTCCTTGGAGATGGTGGCGGCATGGGGTGCTGGTGGTGTGGCGCTGGCCTCACCCCCCCCCCCGCTCCATCCCCTCTGTCATGGCGGTGCTCCGCTGCACCAGTCCGTCCCCTACATCCCCCTCTGGGGATGGAGCGCCACCGTGATGGCAGGGATGAACCTGGCCAGTGCTGCCAGTGCCTCCAAGGAGCAGGGCTGGGTGTGGGGGCAAGCCATGCCTTGGATGCGGCAGTGAGGCTGGAGCAAGGGGGTGGGGAGGAGTGAGTTCAGCACGGTGCCGCCAGCACCTTGTGCTACCGCCACCTCCAAGGAGCAGGGTCGATGGGGGAGGGGGCGAGGCCTGCACTTCGTAGTTTTGACTAAAAAACCTAATTAAAAACATAATTTGGACAGGAAGAAATTTAGATTCTTGTCTTAATATGAAGAACCTAAAATGTGTTTATGATTCTGTCTTATGTTGTAATAGCATCATAATAGCGTCTGAAGTCTGTTTCTTCAAATCTGGTTCAAACTTTAATTGGCCTTTGTTAACTAAGATTTTATTAATACTGATTTAATTTTTGAGTTATAAAATGTTGTCATAGTTATAAGAACTAAACACCCCACATTTAAAGAGGAAATAACTAAGGGACAAAATATTTAAGATTGAAATGCAGGTAAGTGTAATGCTCTGTATATATTGTATACATATATATTTTGTATCAAAATGGATTTTGCTTTCTTTTAGCATTGAACCTTTTGCGAAATTGTATAGTCAAAAGATTGGAATCAAGCCTGCAGTACTTTTGAAGACCTTATGGGGAGATTATTATCTTAATACAAAGGCAAAGAAGATAATGAAAGGTGACCAGGTAATTTTGCTGAGATGCATAGATATATTGGGTTGAAGCTCTTGGTTGACCTTTTTCCTTTTATTGTAGTGGTGTTTAAAGTTCACTCTCAAATAACAGAAGGTACATACATGTCTTGATCTGCAGCCTGATATTTTCTAATTTTGGTTTCCATTTTAAGAAGATAATTTTCGTGCTATAATACCTTTTCAGTTCATATTATATAAATGAAAACAATAGCTTCCCATTCAATAGGGCAGTTTGTGGCATTTTCATGGGGCAAAGCTTCCGTAAGGCTTCAGTCTAGTCAACAAAGGTTTCCTTTGCCTAAAGAGACTACATGTAGCTTATCCACATTATAGCAGCTCTTACATTTGTATCTCGATGCCCAGTATAAGGAGCATTCCAGGAGCCAGGCATGGTGTACAGGGACATTGTATTGAGGGTGAGAGATGGGTGGGTGATGTAGTAGTTACAGGAAGGATCCTTTGCTAGGACTTTACACCTCCAGCTTTAGAGCCTTTGCCACAGAAGGTCGGCGTATATCTGTCCTCGTAAGTTGGATACACTGTGGGGACTGTGGCTGGGAATCTAGTTCTTTCATGAATCATGCACCCTTTCTCTCCTCTCCCCCATTTAATTATTAATATTTCCTTTTCTGAAACCTAGAAGGCAAAACCATATTAAAAAGTAGCTGAAGACAGGCTCAGGATTAGGCCAGTATCATTTGCCTAATATATAGGCAACCTGCATGCTCAGGGGCAACCAACATGGGTTCATCAGTGGCAGGTCTTGTCAGACCAACCTGGTGGCCTTTTACGATCAGGTCACCAAATCATTAGACGCAGGGGTTGCTGTGGATGTAGTCTTTTTGGACTTCCGGAAGGCTTTCGACACTGTCTCTCACCCTGTCCTCATCAAAAAGCTGAGAGACTGTGGTGTCGATGCCCACACGGTCAAATGGGTCGCCAACTGGTTGGAGGGCCGCACCCAGAGGGTGGTAGTGGATGGGTTCTTCTCGACCTGGAAGGATGTGGGCAGTGGGGTTCCGCAGGGCTCGGTCCTCGGGCCTGCACTGTTCAACATCTTCATCAGTGACTTGGATGAGGGGGTAGAAAGCACCCTGTTCAAGTTTGCTGATGACACTAAGATGTGGGGGGATGTGGGTGCACTAGAAGGGTGCAATAGGCTACAAGCTGACCTTGACAGGTTGCAACGGTGGGCGGATGAGAATAGGATGGGGTTTAACACTGATAAGTGCAAGGTGTTGCACATGGGGAGGAAGAACCGGCACCACACTTACAGGTTGGGGAACTCTCCTCTTGCCAGCACGGAGGCGGAAAAGGATCTTGGAGTCGTCATTGACTCCACGATGAACATGGGCCGGCAGTGTGGGGAGGCAGTCAAGAAGGCCAATCGTACCCTATCATGCATCCACAGATGCATCTCGAGCAGGTCCAGGGAGGTGATCCTCCCCCTCTATGCGGCACTGGTCAGGCCGCAGCTGGAGTACTGCGTCCAGTTCTGGGCGCCACACTTCAAGAGGGACGTGGACAATATGGAAAGAGTTCAGAGGAGGGCCACTCGTATGATCAGGGGTCAGCAGGGCAGGCCTTATGAGGATAGGCTACGGGACCTGAACCTGTTTAGCCTCCACAAGAGAAGGCTAAGGGGGGACCTTGTGGCCTGCTACAAACTGGTCAGGGGGGATCAGCAGGTATTGGGGGAGTCCCTGTTCCCCCGTGCACTGCCAGGAGTGACCAGGAATAACGGTCACAAACTGGCGGAGGGTAAGTTTAGATTAGATATTAGGAGGCGCTACTTCACAGTCAGGGTGGCTAGGGCCTGGAACCAGCTTCCAGGGGAAGTGGTGCAGGCTCCTAGCCTGGGGATTTTTAAAAGGAAGTTAGATGAGCACCTTGCCGGGGTCATCTGACCCCGGTGCTCTTTCCTGCTAAGGCAGGGGGTCGGACTAGATGATCTACCTAGGTCCCTTCCGACTCTAGCTACTATGAAACTATGAAACTATATGCACAGTCAGTATTTATCACCCTCCTTCATGTTAAAAATCGAGTGTTTGCTTCCAGTTGTTTGATGGCACATTGGTCCAGCAACTTGCCCCACCCAGATCTCATTATAATTGTTAAATTAGCTCACCTTCCACTCACATTGCCCAGCCAATAGCCTTGATCTAGTAGGACTTCTTAAAAATACTGCTTGTGAAGATTGGCACTTTAACACTATAATTTTATTCATTATCAACTATATAATGTTTATTTAAGCTCCTAAATATTGCCCTATGTTCTTCTAGTCAAAAGGAAAAAAACCTCTGTTTGTGCAATTAGTTCTGGACAATATATGGAGTCTATATGAAGCTGTTATGAAAAGGTAAGCAAAGTTCAGTGTATTCACTGAATCTTTTTCATGTACTATGTGCTCAGATGAAGATGCTTGCTTGCTGTGTTTTGACCAGTTTATTGCAAGTGCTGTAGGTGCTTGTTATAGGTCATATTGCCGTTCTTTTTTTTGTAGAGACAAAGATAAAATTGATAAAATAGTCACCTCCTTGGAACTGAAAATTGGAGCCCGTGAAGCACGTCATTTAGATCCAAGAGTTCACCTCAATGCTATTTGCAGTCAGTGGCTACCCATATCTGAGGCTGTCCTCTGTATCCTTAAGGATAAATATGCTTTGTACTTTACCAGCAGTTCTGAGATTTCAGAGCACTTTCTTATTTAATGTGATTTAATTATTTGTGTAAAAATTTCTTTTTTCCACAAATATACCAGGGGATTTATTTTCTCAATATTAATATTAAGTTACACCTGTAATTAATTTATTTCTGCCTGGTTGGTGTTCCTGCTTGCACACTTCCATTTAAAAAATAAAGAAATTTTATGAAGTGTTTTTAAGTCGTGTGGGTTTACAATATGTTTCAGTTATGTAGCTTTATTTGGTCCTTCACATATATATTTTAGAAGTCTTTTTCTGAAGGATGCCATGATCACCTTTTCATAATAGAGTTTGTCTGTGACTCACTTGTCCCTTAAACCTCAATAAAACTTTTGCTGATGCCTTGTGGGCGTATTCTCCTTAAGTATTCTGTCCTTCTGCATATGCCAAGAAGCTCTTAACTTTAGCTGGAGCTGCATAAAACCAGGGGATGGATTTGGATATTAGTAAATCAGCCGTTTCTGACCGCTGGTGTATGCAAGTAATACCATTCTTGAGAAATACAAAATGGGAAGCATTTACCATATATATTTTTTTTATTAATAAAGAATTCTGTAGCAGGCTTCCATGTATCCTTAACAATGTGTTTTAGCTATGGTGTGTAATAAACTTCCTAGTCCTCTTGATATTACTGCTGAGAGAGTGGAAAAATTGATGTGTGTTGGAGCTAGAACATTTGATTCCTTACCACCAGAAACGCAAGAGCTGAAAAATGGTGAGTAAATGTTTTTTATACCAATTTGAAGATGTCTTTATTTGTAAATTGCTCTCATATCAGTTTTGGGTCTTGAGAATCTGTTTAACGTCTGCTTTGCATTTGGCACTTAGTTTGCAGGTAGTGGTATAGTAAACCTTTGTTAATAATATCCCAGAATATTAGAGTCCTTTTTTATTGTTCAGGATGCTTCTGAAATCCTATGCATTGCATGGTATTTTTAAATGTCTCAAACCACAAATAAATGTAATGTCTGAGGGTATATCTAAGACAGTAGTTCTCAGCCTTTGGTATCTTACATACCCCCTGCCGTTCTACTTGACAAAAAGGAAACCGAAAGTCCCACCATGGCATTTCTGGTTTCGCCGCCATGAGCTGAGTCCCACTTTTTCCACCACGGCCCAGGGCAAAGCAGCATGTGCGGGGCCTCTCTCCCTATCCCCCAGCACACTGACACTGGGGAGTGAAAGCCCTGGTGCACTGGACTTGGCAGGAGGGGTAGCAGCCAGGATTTCTGGCCTGAGCAGGCAAAGACCAAATGCAGCACCCATGTACCCCCTGCCTGTGTCTCGTGTACCCCCAGGCGTATGCATACCATGGGTTGAGAAACACTGATTTAAGAGACTTTGAAGAGGCAGATGGGAAGTAAGCATTATCTATTGAAATGTAAAGTAGATTAGATTGGAAGATTGTATCAAGATGAATGTAAACATCCTCAATATGTTAACAGCCTCTAGAGACTGAAGCTTGGTCTAATGCCTGTTGTATTGACTACCTATGTTTAGCAAGGTGTAAGAAATAGTTTTTTTGTTTGAATTTGCTATACTGAATAATTTTTGTAGTGATAGCCATGGTAGTATGAAGTCAGGCAGAAGGCACAGTAGATTTTGCACCTTTATAGACTAACTTACACGTATGGCATAAGCTTTCATAAGTAGAGGGCTTGTTTCATCAGATGCTGTTAAGGGACTGTAGGAAGCAGAGCTACTAAATAGAAAGCGGTGATTAGTGTATAGAAGAAGGGGCACCGAGAAAGAGGTGAGGTAGGTAGGAGTGAGAAAAACAAAGCAGGACACGAGGGTTATAAAAACTAATCCAGGTAATGGGATAGGAATCTGACCTGGCCAGATAAAATTCCTAGGGGGACCGGGCAGCACTCTCTTCCTTCCTGTGGCCACCTGGAAACTACAAGAAAATACGCCAGGTAACAGCCTGGTGATTTCTGTAAGTAGAAACCTGGAAACCTGCCAGGAGTTATACGTAGGCAAGTTGCATCTTAAAAGAGTTGCTGTATTCAGTCTCTGTAAAGACTCAAGTTGCTTTTGTTAGCTAAAAGTGTATTCTGACTACCTCAGCCAACCCCAACCCTTCTGATCCATAAAGGTGTGGGGTTACATCCTGCATTGTTGGGCACCAAGAGGGGGAGAGGCCTTCTGCACCCTGCTTTGCCAGGGAAGTTTGTCTTTGTATTTTCCTTCGCTTTTTCCTGATGCTATATTGGGTGCTTCAGGCTGAAAGAAGCACCAAGAAATATTACTGTGGACAAAGCACCCCCTAGGTTTGCAGGGTCTGTGTGCTCTGGGCTGCACAGAGCCCTTTCAGAGACCAGTGCCTGGGTGGTGGCAGTGTTACCCCAGGCTTGCAGGGGTTCTCCGGGAAGTGGGACAACCAGCTGTAGGCTCCCTGAGGAAGAGTTCTGAAGTGGGGTTTTGGGCCTGGCACAATGAGGCGGGAATCCCTGCCTAATAGCGCTCCCTATTGTGCCACCACAGTGGTAATACAGCTATTGCAAACTTTTTTGTACTGGTAAAAACTAGTGGTGTTTAAGAAATTAATTTGCTGGGAGGAGTAATTCTGTGTCTCTCTGAAACATGCCTTCGAAATGCATTAGTTCGGTATAGTCCAACAATGCATGTAACAGTAACTATCAGGCTAGTCTTCATTTTTTCCCATGGGAAGCTGTGGTTCATATTTTACTGCATCATATACACTAAGTTAATCCATCTTAGAAAGGTTTAAGATAGCATTTTAGAATGCAAGCCAAGATTGTATAAAGATTTATTATTGAAAAAATGTTTCCATAATTCACATAATGGGAAACTTTGATATGAATGGGAAAATGTTTTGTACTAAATATAGCTGATTTCAGTAAAGGGTGGGTTTGATTCATCTGTGTATTTTTTAAACTGTGTTGATGAAAAGCTATTGCTACATAGCTGAACAGTATAGCAACACTTTCACTTAGGTCACAATCTGCCAAAAAGAAAAAAAATCTACTTTTGTGTAGTTTGACCTCTCCCAGATCTGACAATCAGGTTGAATGCCAGGAAAGGATAAGAACACAGAACTAGTTGCATTCCCACTTTTTAACCATTATATATAAATGTAAAACAAATATTTGCATCATGTTTCTAAATAAATAGCTTGAATTCTTAACTATTTCATAATTCTGCTTTTTTGGCACATTTTCAGAATAATAAATTAATGCCCTCTCCCCTGAATGTGAAATTATAAGGCATATAATTTCAAGTCGCTAGGAGTTTTGCCATTGACTTTAATTGGATTGGTATTTAATGCCAGGTTCTGGCAATGCTACCAGCTTTGGCCGGTAGCATCTGGATCCTTTTGTACCGGGTATATCGACTACACATCCACATACTGAGCTGTGGAGTACCATGGCTTGAAATGTTGTTGACTGCTGGGACCCAGCCCAATGACTTATATGGTAAATCATGAACTTTTTGGCTTTGGACTAATATCAGACATAGTGGGTATGTCTACATGTGATGCTACCTTGCCATAGCGACACTCTCTATGGTCATGAAGCATCCATGTGTGTCTACATATGACCAGCAGCTACTTCACTGTAGTGGCTCACTCCCCTGTTTATAGTGTGCCACTATGGCAAAGTAGCTGCTAAAAAAAAATGCGGTATGCATACGGTCCAGTACAGGCAGTTACTGTGCCATGCAGTAACAGTGTTGCCATAGGGCAGGAGTGGGCAGTTATATAGGGCAGAGGGCCGCTTACCAAGTTTTGGCAAGCTGTCAAGGGCTGCATGCTCCTGACAGGTGCCCTGCCCCTTGGTTGCCATCTTGGGAATGGAAGTCCCACCCCTAACCTCTGACCTTTGCTGCCAGAAGTCCCTGCCCTTGTCCCTGGAAGTACTCCTTTGGGGAAGAGGGTTTGCCATTTTAGGGGAAAAAAACAAACTACATACTAAAAATCAAACACCCACAATAATATAACTTAAATAAATTAAAAATACATTTTTTCTTAATTTGTGTACATTTGTCATATATATGCAGAAATGATTGCATATGGGGGCTTGTGGGGGTGTGTATGTGGGTGTGTATGGGGGCCATGTAGTGCAGAGTGGCTGACGTGCAGGCACAAAAGTGGGGAAAGTGGTGGGGGGGAGTGGGAGTGCAGGGCCTGCACTAATGTCCCAGGGCCAGTGTCGACAGGGCCCAGAGTGGGGTGGTAGGAGCACAGGGTGCAGGCTGGCAGGGGTCTGTGGAGCTGGGCTGGGCTGCACCAGCAGGGAGAGGGGGGAGCTGACTTGGCTCCATAGAGCCCCTGCTGGCTGGGACCCTGCACTCTTGCCACCTGCTTTGGGCCCTGCTGGTGTTGGCCCCAGGACACCAGAGTGGGCCCCACGCTCCTGCCCAGGTGTTGATGGCTCCTGCGTGCCTTCTCACTCCCAGTGCCCCTGCCCTAGCCCTAGCCCGGTGGTACAGGCGGGGACCAGCACACAGCCCTGGACCTGTATGCGCCTGCAGGGAACGAGCTAGTGCTCAGCATGGGGGAAAAATGACCCCCCCCCCCCCAGTGTCTGGCACCCTGTGCTGCAGCCGCTTGCAGCCTGCACAGGGCTGTCCTGCCTCTCCTCTGTGTCACCACCGCCCACCCGGGCAGAGGTGGCAATGGAGAGCAGGCACAGGCACTGAGCGCCACTTCCCCACTGCTGCTGATAGCCTGGGTCCTCCACCAGCTCCAGGCTCACCTGTCGGGGCTGAGCTGTGGCAGCAGCAGCTGGGCAGAAGCTGCTGCTCAGCATGGAGGAAAGCAGCCCTCCTATTCACCACTGCTTGGCAGTGTTTGTTATGGCTGCCTGCCTGGAGCTTGCGCCACACTAGGCTGGGGTGTGACTGCTTCACTGCCGCCTCTGTGCTGCCCTGTGGCTGCTCCACATGGACACTGCTGCTGCGCTGGGCAGCACAGAGGTGGCAGTGAAGAAGCCACACTGCAGCCGAGTGCGGCGCAAGCTCTGGGCGAGTGGCCGCAGCAAACGTTGCCCGGTGGTGAGCGGGGGCGGAGGGGGCTGCTTTCCTCTGCACCGAGCAGCAGTTTCTGGGGAACGAACTGGTGCTCAGTGTCGGGGGGGAAAGCAGTCCTCCCCACCCTGTGGCTGGCTCCCCATGCTACAGCCACTCAGAGCCCATGCAAAGCTGCCTGTGCCTGCTCTCCATTGCCACTGCTGCCCTGCAGGGTAGTGGTCATGTGGCAGAGAGGCAGGACAGCCCCGCCTGGGCTGTGAGCGGCTCCAGCACAAGGGTGGGGCGCTGCTTTTCCCCCTCTCTTGAGCACCAGCTCGTTCCATGCAGGCCGTGTGAGGTCAGGGCTGCACACTGGTCTGCGCCTGTATTGCGGGGCTGGGGCAGGGACGCTCGGAATGAGTGGGAGCCAGTGGCAGCTGGGCGGGAGCGTGGTGCCCAAGCCAGTCTCCCAGGGCCAGAGCAGGGCAGCAGGAGTGTGGGGTCCCAGCTGGCAGGGGCTCAATGGAGCCAGGTCAGCTCCCCCTCTTCCTGCTGGTGCAGCTCAGTCCAGCTCCACAGACTGTGCTCCTACCACCCCATTCTGGGCCTGGGACACGGGCACAGGCTCTGCGCCTCCCGCTCAATTCCACCCCCGCAACCCCCGCCGCCACTTTCCTGCCCGTCTGCTGGCTCCCAGCTGCATGGATGGACTGTGGGGCTCAGCAGGAGCTGGCCCGGCCCCAGGGACTGGGGCGATTCCCTGTGGTCCTCCCCTTCTCCCACCCCACTTCTTACCTGAATTTCCCATGTTGGTGCAGCAATAAACAGCCCCACTGTCCCAGGCCAGAAGCCCCGGTACCAAAATATATTTGGTATTTGATATTGTTCCTTAACCAGCTAATACAAAATATACTCAGAGTGGCATGGGAACAAAAGGACCGTTCCCTAGGCCAGTGATTTTTTTTTTTTTTTTTTTTTTTTTCCAACCAAGGTGCCACAGCCTTGAGATCCTTTCAAGGGTGTCGTGGGGTGTTATTCAATGTTAGCACTGTTAGGTGTGAGGATTGGGTTCACATGATAAACCCAGAGATTTCAAATAGGAATCTATAGTGATAAAAATATTCTGGTCTGTTGTGGTTTTTCTGAGTTCTTTGCAACAGAAGAATCTCTTATTTTCTTGTTTAAAAAAAAAAACAAAAAAACCCCCCAACCAAGTGAACACTATGAGCTGGTGTTTTCCTAGGTGTTCATTGAGCCTCTTCAGGGGTGCTGTGAGTCTAACAGTGTTGAGAACCATTCTTGTAGGCTAACATAGTACATTATAGCAGTGTCATAAATAGAAAATTTGAGGGGAATAAAACCTTGGCACCTGATCTTCAACATTAGGTCTCTCATCTTCTGACGAGCTTCTTGCCTGTAGATCTGTATTGAAGTCAGTGAGATTTCATGCAGGCACCGGGGTCCAGCTGTTTACTGCTGTTTGCACTTGCAAGACTGGGGTCTTAATTATAAATGTAAGTGTGAATTGAGGCAAGAGGGCAGATGTTTCAGCATTTAATACAACTTATGTCTAATTTTTTCAGTCTAACCCAGAGACTTAAGTTGCTTTTGGACACTTAAGGTGTTTTTATTTAATTTTGAGTGTTTAGTCATTTGTGACTAAAAATGTGCAATTTCACAAATTTTCTCCCGTTCTCATTTGGGTGGTATAAAGCAAACTTGAAGGTATAAGAAACTTCCCAAAATATTTATGCTAAATCGCTTTTCTCTCTTCTTGTTAATATGTACTTTGGCATCTTTTACAAAAGATGGTAAAATTATGGCTGTAGCCTCAAATTGGGAAGCTCTAAAACTTTTCTTTCACTTTTTAGCATTTATGAAGTGCAGCAGTGAAAGGACAGCCCCAGTCATTGTCTTTGTTTCCAAAATGTTTGCAGTTGATTCTAAGGCACTACCACACAACAAACCAAGGTAAGAAAAATGTAGGGATTGACCTTCCATTTTCGTTGCACCAGGCATCCCCAAGGAACTGAAACATAGTCTTAAGTTTGGATAGATTGCTTTTGGTCTGAATCACTCAGGGTGGATACGGTTAAATAAAGTCGATTTAGATCAGCAACCCAAAAGTCCAATTTAAAACATTTTTATCAGCTTTTCCATTGTATGCCTTTCTTCAAAAACCAAAAAATATATTTGTTAATCGGTTGATATAACAATTAAAGCATGTTGATTTACAACTAAATAATATTTTTACGGTAGATTTGTACATATGTTTCTTAGGTACACGAACTACATACAATAAAAGCTCTGTTATCCATCATCCCCCATTCGATATCAGATAACAAAATATGCCGGTTAATGGAGTGGCCCTGGCCACCGCTTCTCCCGATGTGTTTGGGGTGCCCCTCCTGTGGCATCGCCGCCCTTCCTGTGGGCCCCGCAGGACAGGGAGGTGGGCCCTGCACAGCCTGTTATGCCCCCAGGTCGTGGGGGCTTGGCAGCACAGGCTGCTTTGCCCCGAGCCACGGGGGTTTGGAGAAACCAGAAGTGCCATGGTGGGCACTTCCGGTTTCACTTTATCTTACAAGCCAGTATGCCAGTTAGTGGAGCATGCTGGCTTGTAAGATGCCGGTTAACTGACCTTTTACTGTACATATATGTTTTAAAATATATATAGCTTATTTGGATCATTAGAAATACTACAAGTAGTATGCTAAAATGGTGAAATATGTAGTTCTTATTCACTTGATAATTAACTTAATGATTACTTTTGCTCATATTTGTATAAAGCTGTGTTAAGATGACAACTTGAATTTAATTTAAACACAAAACCAGAACTTCAAATTTATTAAACCAAATTTTAATGTTTTGGATATAGAAACTTTGTTAATCAAAATATGGTGCACATTTACAACTAACTAATTTATTAAACACTAGTTTTAACTGTTATAGTGTTAGAAATCTGAACTGTGGCTAGTGAGTTTAAGCCAATTATTTCAGCTCACTATGGGGAAAATTTTCAAAATGCCTATGTAAAAGTCATTTGAGCTTGAGTTCCTACTTGCTTAATTCTCTTTAAAATGAGTTATAGTCATAATTTGTAATCTGTTTTGAAAATTTTTAATCCCTTTCAATTTTTAGAACTTCATCAATCTCATCTTCTTCCCTTTTTTAATTCATAGACTGGAAATGAAAACAAGCTTTCCTGCTTTTTTTTAGTTCCCAGTCGATTTTTTTTTCAGCTTTGCATGCTCCATCTCCTTTCTCTGCACCAGAAATTAACAACAAGATTTCTTCTCCCTGTGACTAACGCATCATACCCTTTCCCCTTCTCTTCTCCCTCTCACCCAAATAAACCATATTTTCTGCTGTTGGATCTGAAGAGAAACCAGGGGTTCTGCTATTGGAACCCCTTAACCCTGTGTGCTGTAGTATTTTAGTTTAGAGGCATGGATAGAGCACTTGAAAAGTTAATGTTTACATCTCTCTACATATCCAAAGGGACCAAGAAAAGCATTTAACTGAGGTTCCCAGAAACATTAAGAAGCAGGAGGTTGGTAGTTACTGAGTAGATGGTGGTTTTCCCATGAGATGGAGAATAAGCCTCCATTGTGGGTGCCAATTCGTAAATATTCATGATTTGAGAGTTGAACTAATCAGAGCTCAGAGAGAATAAAACAGGAGTTAGGTAGGTGGACTCAGTGGATAATCCTTATCGAGGAGTACATATGATAGTGTCTGATGGAGTCAGGGGCCAGATTCCAACACCTATGATGACTTCGCTGATCTTTTGCATCCAGTAGTTTCGATTCTGCATTCCTTGCAGGGTCAGACTCCTAACACATGAAATATTGTGCTATATCTTTAAGGCTTGACTTCAAAAGTTGGAAACTTTCCCCCTCATTCTGTATATAAAAGAAAATCAGCCTTTAACTCCACAGGTTTTAGTAGAGGCTCTTTGACTCAACATGCTTTATTTAAAGCATTTAATAATGATACTAAATTTATACCTTAGCATATGCTATATTACATTCAAATTTAATTTTAAGGTGGCTTATTTTTAAAAAGGAAAACTTAATTATAATTTAAATAAAATCAATTTAAATAAAAAAAAAATCAATTTTTCCACCCTGGAATCACTATTCTTTAAAATGAATCAAATACTTGGAGCAAGGAGGAGGAATGTTGGATAAATTTAAGGCTGTTATTGTTTCATACATTTTGAAAATTTAGTGTGCATGTTTAAAATCAGTTTAAATATTTAGTTTTAAAAATATGTTTAAAAAGGTGTTTGTTTGGAAAACAAAATTATTACTTTAGACCCATATGCACAGAGATGGCTAGGCTTGTCTGTCTGTCAGGCAGAGGTTGGCAAGGCACATGCAAGGGTCTAAGTGGTCAAAGAGGTCTGAGCTTTCATGTCAGTAACTGATAAAGTAGGTTGTTGCCTATGAAAGCTCATGCCTCTCTGAATCAGAGCAGGGTGTTAGCTTAGAGACTTCTGTTTGCTCAGACCCATGTGGTATCCTGGTATCTTCTTGTGTCCAGTCTGAGATTTGATGACAGGTATTTAGCAGAATTCACAGATTCGTTAGAATCTGACAGGTCCACAATGTGAGCGCTTCTGCTATGGCCATTAGGGCAGTTGGAACTGATATTGTCTGTTGTTCAAGGATCATTGTTTGATAATATGGTTGAGTTATAGTGCTTTTTGTTTAGGGTAAATGCAATACTTTGAGAAGTTGGCTTTGTTCCAATTCTTAAATGCTTTTAAGGGTTTTTTTTGTGATAGCTTTTATTGTTTAATACTTGGGTAATTTGCACCAGGAGTTGGACCTGCCATGATTTCCTGTATTCCCGATGCACATTTTATGAGTGTTTCAGCTAAAGCCTTTCACAATTTTGAATAATGTAATACTTCATCTTATATTCAGGGGACCAGACTTTCCTGAGATGTTTATAATAATGGGATTTGTTTTAAATTTTTATCCATATAAGCTAAGCCACTAGAGCATTTTAGATGGAGTTGACTTTTCTGTTCAGCAACACTTTCGTGAATACTATGACAGCTTTTCACTGTAGATTGAATGATATAGAATATATTTGCCCTGTTAACTAAATTACTATTTATTATTACTATTTCACTCAAAATTATCATATACCCAGTCTTCCTTATTGTGGAATTTATGTTGCTTATTGCTGTACTAATATTTGAAAACTGTTTTGGTAATGAAAATATTACTACAGTGTTGCATTCCAGTACCTATTAAATAAATTCTGTCCAAGTTCATTCTTTAACAATGATAAAGAATTCAGTTGGTGCTTGGTAACTTAAAATGTTTTCATTGTCATCGTTTATCGTGTCCAGCTGAAACTATAAGTTTAATAGTGGTAAATTAAGCAAATGGAATTATCCTTGTTTTACTTATTTTTCCACAAGGACTTAAAATTCTTCCAGTGGATTATGCATAGTAATATTCCTTAATTTTTATTTTACTGCTAACATGATGCAGAAGCCTCATACTTGTAATGCACAGGTTTTAATGTTTGTTTAATATATTATTTGAAGCCATAGCATTAATACTGTTACATAGGTATAATTTAATCATCTAGATGCCTGTTTGGTGATGGACTCTGGAGATTTATGTGAACCTTATATGAAAAATACTTGGTTCCAAGCCAGGTGATAATTATGAGATTTGCCAATTAGTACAAGTAGATTTAAACTCTCTACTAATGCAGTTGATTTTTAAAGAACTCAAATGTTTAATTATCAAGGTTAACCTCAGAATGATGGCCGTTAGACTCTTTCCTTTCCAAAACTTCCTCAGATAGTTTCAGTGGCAAAGAACTGAAATTTAGTTTGAGGTGAAACATTTGAGTTCACACTTTTTAATATGTTCTTGGATGGTAACTTGCAAAGAGAGTGGTGGATTACGTGTTTGTTCTTTCTGGTATTATATATAAAAAATTTTCCTTTAGAGTATCAGGCAAAACAGTCATCTGCATTGGGGGACTGATGCACTGGATTTATTGACTGTGAATCTGAACACTAGATGGTGCTATCCTGCTGTTTTATCAGTTTAGTAGTTGTGTATTGAACATGTGGCAGGATGACTCCTATTTATATTTCAGCTAGTACAACACTGACCTATTTGAAATGGTTTCCTGCTGTGTCTACCCATGGTAGATGCCCTGGTGGCCAGAAGAAGAAATTACCATAAGCGACAATTTGTAAACAAGAAATATAATCTCCCCCTATTCCTGCCCCCCCATGGCTGAGGGAGTTTTTGCCAACTTTTTGTTCTACCAAGTCTTGATTTGTGTAACTAATTTTTTACTATTTTATATTCCATATTGTGACCAGATTCCTTTCTTAGCCTGCTTTATTAACGTAGCCCACACATTTTAACATTTATGGTGCCACTTGCACCACTTTTAAGTGTGTAGAATAATCAAAAATGCTTTTTTTTTTTCCAGTAGGATCAACCCCCCTTACAGGATAGGTTATTTCATAAAAGTCCTGTCAAATTTTACCTAAGCTGAACTCAAAAGGTGAATTCCAAAATACAATGTTTCTGGGAAAATGCAGAGGTATTAATTGCTAGGCCTATGCTGTAAATTGCACCTGGATTCCTAAGGTGTGTGAATCTCTTCCTTTCTTCCTCTTCTATGACTTGAAGCCCACGTTTTTCTTCGGTCATTTTTGTTTTCCTTAGTTAATCTTCTTTTTATGTACTTTGGTGTGTATATAAACATGACACATTTTATCCTCGAAGATAGTACCATTGTAAAGAAATAGCTTGTTTCAGCAGCCTGCCCACCTTTTGACCTGTTATGTGACATATTTGATTAGCTTTATGGTATCATGTAAATGGCAGTCAGGCACAGAGGATGCTTGCCCTAGTGTGATTTGTTGAATATGTTTTCTCTTTAGGTGAACAAAATAGGGTAGCATCATGTGAACATAGGTAGGAAAAAACATGTTTAAGTGGACTTGTTTCACAAGTGCAGATCTTATTCTGAGTGCCATTGGCCTGGTCTGTAAAGCCTCAAACAATACATCTATGCCAAGCAAACTGCAGGTGTAAATCTTCTAGAAAAACTTGCACCTATCTAATAGTTTGTTAAGTAATGAATGGCTAGTGAAGAAAGCTATAGAAGTAATTTTTTTCAGGAGTATTTGGACTATTTCATAAAATTAAGCTTTCAGAGTAGGTATTGCAAGTAGGTAATGATTATAATAAATTCCCTCATGAAAAACTTGGGGTATATTAGCAATAATGCTGATAAAATCCTAAATATTTCCCTCTGTTATCTAAAATCTAAAAAGACTCTCTCCATTCACATCAGAATAATTATTATATCCTGTTTAATAGTGTATTATTTAATAAGGCTGAAAATTTAATGTTATTGATAAATCATATATTTTATTTTTGTCAAGATTGCTAATGATCAAAAACAAGGGGTTTACTGATTATGCTGTATTAATAATTTCACATCAAAATCACTGGCTGACAAACAATTAATTCCATTGCAAAAACCAGGGACTTTCGTTAATTATAGATTCCCTTTTTTTTCAGTGTTGTGTTTATAGGTAAGTTTTTCTAAACAGTCCTTTGAATCTGGTAGTTAGTAACAGACTTGGGTCACATACAGATGTTCACTTGCTGCTTTCCCACTAGAAGCCACAAATGTAGTATGGTCGGGGTGTACTTGGTAGCCGTGTTGGTCTTTATTTCCTATGTATGGGGACTTTTTACCATCTTGTATCATATATACTTTTTCCAGAGCCTGACAAAGGGACTTTGATCCTGAAAGCGTGCAAAAAAGGACAGTTTTCTTGCTATTTCCCAGTTGGTCTAATAAAAGGTAGCATTTTGGAACCAAGAGTTCTAGTTTTTTGTATGCCTTCTAGAATATGGTCAGAGTTTTCAGGGTTTTTCTCCCAGAACAAAAATGGCTGCTCTGGGAGAGAGAACTTGGGAACAGCCAGGGTTAAATCTCTCCTGGTAGAGCAAATGTCTGACAGTTTCTCTTCTGAGAGAAGCCACAGCCCAGTCCTCCAGCATCCCAGGGTGCTTTGCCCCCAGTCTCCAGGGGAGCAGCATGTTCTTCAGCTATACTCTACTGCTCCTGCCGAACAGGGAGCAGAACATGCCCCCTTCACAATCCCCACTGTCACGGAGTCACAGAGGGGCTCCGTGATTGTGAGGGTGATTGGCAGGGCCGCCAATCACCCAGGCAGCCCAGGTGCCTGGTTGCCAGGGGCAACCAGGTGGTCACATGACCGGAACGGGGCAGGGCCAGGCCTTTATAACCAGCTCAGGCCAGAGCCTGAGACACAGTTCCCTTCTGGCTGCCGCAGGAGCAGGAGCTCTGCGGCTGAGCTGAGCGGCCGGGGTTAGTGGCTACTACTTCATCGCGCTAACCGGCTGCAATGATGCAGGGAACAGGATCGCCCTAACTGGAGGTAGGATTGAGAGCCCTGGTGGGGCTTGGAGTTGTTAGGCGTGTGGAGCCTTTGTATTTATGTTATAGCCAGATGGCTTGAGTGTTTAGTTATAGTTTACATCCGGAGGACCGGGGAGGCTGTAGGGGAGCGAGGAGGCCTCAGGGGAGCTCCCCAACAGCTTGGGGGTTCCCAGGGCCCAGTTGAGGCACTGTGCCGGGGGCACTAGTGTCAGTGCGGCTGGGCATGGTATTGCGCCAGGGAGGCGCAGTGTGCGGGTTACAGACCCCAGCCCAGAAGGGCGGTGTTTAACCCTGGAGCGGAGCAGTGACAGAGCGCAGGAGGCGCAGAGTCAGCCCGAGAGGGCAAGGCCCGGAGCAGGGCAGAGACAGAGCGCGGCGAGAGCGGCCTAGCTAGCCACCCAAGGGCGCTGAGATTAGGGCGGCGATAGTGAGCCGGCCCGAGGGCGCCGAGGCCAGGGCGGCGATAGAGCTTAGGCCAGGGCGGCGAGAGTGCCAGCCACCCGAGGGCGCCGAGATTAGGGCGGCGGTAGTGCCGGCCCAAGGGCGCCGAGACTAGGGCGGCGATTGAGCCAAGGCTAGCGCGGCGAGAGCAGCCTAGCTAGCCACCCGAGGGCGCCGAGACGAGGGCGGCGGTAGTGCTTGCCCAAGGGCGCCGAGACTAGGGTGGCGAGAGACCCGAGACTAGGGTGGCGAGAGACCCGAGATCCGGGCGCAGGGAGTGAGCCGGCCCGAGGGTGGCGAGAGACCCGAGATCCGGGCGCAGGGAGTGAGCCGGCCCGAGGGCGCCGAGGCTAGGGCGGCGAGAGTGAGCCGGCCCGAGGGCGCTGAGGCTAGGGCGGCGAGAGTGCTCCAGACTCAGGCAGAGCCGGCGATTAGCCAGGCGCCGGCTAGAACCCGGCCCAGGGGGCCGGTAGTGAGCGGCGCTGGAGGAGCCGACCCAGGAGGCGCCAGCAAGTAGCTGGGCGCCAGCGTGATAGGCCCAGGGCGTGGGCAACGGGCCAGAGATTGGGGCCCGACCCAAGGAGGCGCCAGGTGGGCGAAGAACCCCGGTGCCCGAGAGTGAGAACAAGGGCACCCGAGGGGCGAGGGACCATACAAGCGTCCCCCGGAATAGCTGCGAGGCTTGGGGCGTGCTAAGGGGGAGGCTTGGAGGCACGCATTGCCCTTAAGGCAGGATGCTTATCAAATACCCGTCTGGGAATAGGGACGACTAACAAGACCGTCCATTAGGGAAACTGGCAGCCTCCACATCATATTTCTTAACATCAAAGTCGTGGCGGGCGAGATTCTGAGGGTGCTACGTCACCCTAACGTCACGGTAGGCGGCGCTAGGGAGCTCACGGCCGCCCCTAGCCGCCGCTCCCTCACACCCACATTGTGCTGCAGGAGTGCACAGGTTGCATCTGAGCAGTCTGGGTCAGCCAAAGAGGGTTGAATGGTTTGCTGCTGGCATTTGTCTCCAGGCAGGCTGAGGGAGCCTGCAGAGCACACTGAGATGTGTGCCCTCTGGCTACATGGCATCAGTACTGCAAGGTTTCTGCTCCTCAGGGGCTCAGGATTTGACTGTTCAAGGGTCTCTGGCTGTGTTTTTCTACCAGGAAAACAAACCTCAGAGAGTTCTCTCAGATCATTTGAATGTGTGTTCCCAGCCTTTGTTTTTGTTTGTCTGTGGTGAGGCTCAGCTTGTTAAGGTACCTAAAGTGACTTGTAAATTAACAACCAGTTATCCACAGCTAGTGACAGCATATAATTGCCTTGTATTATTCTTTCTGGAATTAATCTTCCATCTTTTTATGCTATAAAACAGCTACCTGGCAAAACAATACAATCAGGTTGCTTTGAAGGGTGTACATACAATACTCTGCTTGAATTTCTATTATAATCAAATATAACTCTTAATATAATCAAATAACTCGAATGTAATATTTTTCACCAACCCTGGCAAGATTTGAGCCAGGAATAATTATTGTTTATTCCCAGCTTTTGGCATAAGAAATCTTTATTCCCCTTGTCCAAAACTGTAAAAATGATGGTAGGGAGTAGAGAGGAGAGATGGAGAATATTTTCTTTTTAGGGAAATCTGAAAAGTGAAGCACGTGTGGTTAGTAAGCATTTTTTTTGTTTGGTTATAGACGTTTTGTGCTCAAGTAAAAAAGGTAGCTGGGACAAATTTGATTAAGTCACTGAAATCATGTTAATTCCTAATACTCTAGAGGAAAACTGTATAGTATTAGGCAGTGAAAATATAACAGCATTTTGGAGGGTCATCATCAATATAGGCATGTCATGTATTACACAATTAGACTTGCCTAATTTTGTAACCTAAAATTGGTGTGGAAAATCACATTCTCTTCTTTCACGCAGCTCTTTTTTGTCACTCACTGCATTTCTTACACTTGCTCTTTAGTGAGTATATTCTGTGGCACAGAGCAAATTAGCCTTTCTCAGTGCCAAGAAAAAAAAGCATTTTTTCAATACTCGTTTCATTGAATGGACTTTTGAGGAGAGCATTATAAACAACACTGGAATTCTCTGATAAATTCTTCAGGTTACTATTAGGAATGGCTTGAGCCTAGCATTTTGTCACACTGTCAACTTAAATCATCTAATTTGGTAAATCTCAAGTACCTCAAATGTGTTTTAAAAAATCAGCATCTTAATTAGATGCAAAATACATTGTAATCAGGTATTCAGCAATGAGGGCCTGAGTTCACCAAACAGAAGCGCTTCATCTTTTTTTCATATATATTGCCTTCCTGGTAGAAATAACATCGAAACTGATGCTTATCATTTTTCTTAATACAACATTTTAGAAACTGACAGACTGAAAATCATATGTTGTCTATGAAACATGTTTCCTAATGGAGGTGTGGGAAGCTTTGCTTAAAATTGCCTCATTTGCACCTGCAACTGGCAGCCATTATCATGTTGGAAGGTGGCATTACTTGTGAACCTAGCAATCTACTTTCACACTACTGTAGCATAACATTAAATCATTTTAAGAACAGAAGGCATACTGTTTGTCCTTTTACTAGTTCAACAAAGTTCTTTGGCTGTTAAAACATTAGCGTGCATGAAACATAGCATAATTTTCAGAGATCAGAAATCTAACTTATGCTCTCTATCTGGTGCCAGTTTGTTCTTGTGTGTTTCTTAAACACTGGCGTACAAATCCAGATGATTAATAAGACTATTTCAGGCAATCTAGTTGCAAGTGCTAGGGTGTTTGCAGCTGCAACTGCTAGGGAACTTGTTTAGTTTCTAAGGTGCTGCTTTGGAACATTGTTCATTTTCAGAACTCTATTTATCCTAACATAAGATGGGACTATATAGAGACTATAATAGCTTGTAGTGATCATTTTCCATTCTTGCCCCTTTAATTGTTTTGTAAATTTTACTGTGTATTGTAAAACATTGATTAAACATAAGCCCAGCAACTGCTATTTGCCAGGTTCAAATCCTAAAATAGCATTGTAGAATCTGATGTATAAATATTATAGGATGCTAAACAATTTATACAAGTACACAAGCTCCAGCACACTTTCTTTTTTTTTACTATTAGCTGAATATTAAGGTAACTTACAGAACTAATGAGCTGCCCACATTAAAATTATATAGGGCTCTGGCTTCTTCAGGACTACAGCAGATGATATGGATCCTATAATATCCTGTCATTTTCCTCAAAATTATATGAAATTGTATTTCTTTCTCTTCAGTCAGCATAAAATTGGGACATTTCCTTAGATGTCACCATGAAATTGGCACTTTATCCTACAATTTCTGCATGAAATTACTATGATAATTGCTTCTTTGTTTTTTGCCAGTAGCTTGTTTGCATGTTTTGAATCAACAGGCTGTTGTATACTTGTTAGTGCATGTACTTTTCTTTCTGATTTTCCCTAAAGATTCATTTTAAAGAAATGTACAACATGCGTGTGCTTCAGCTGGCGCTTCAAATGGATTTTATCTAAGAGAGAACAGTTAAGAAGCTCTAAAATGTATAAGTACTTACCATCTCATAAATAAACTACCATTTGTTTCTACAACTATGTCAGCAGCAGGAGGAATATCAGGGAAAGTGTGGGTCCCTTACTGAATAGAGGAGGCAACCTAGTGACAGATGATGTGGAAAAGCCTGAAGTATTCAATGCCTTTTTTACCTCAGTCTTCACAGGCGAGGTCAGCTCCCAGACTACTGCACCTGGAAGCACAGTTTGAAGAGAAGGTGAGCAGCCATTAGTGGTGAAAGAACAGATATGGGACTATTTAGAGAAGCTTAGACTTATAAAAGTCCCTGGGGCTGGTTGCAGTGCATCAAAGGGTACTGAGGGAGTTGGCTGATGTGATTTGTAGCATCACTGATCGTTACCTTTGAAAACTTGTGGTGGTCAGGAGAAGTCCTGGATGATTGGAAAAGAACAAATATAGTGCCCATCTTGAAGAAAGTGAAAGAGGAGGATTCAAGGCACTACAGACTAATCAGCCTCACTCTAGTTCCTGCAAAAAATCACAGAGCAGATTCTCAAGGAATCTCTTTCTAAGCACTTGTAGAAGAAGGTGATTAGGAACAGTCAGCATGGATTTACCAAGGACAAAGTCATGCCTGACCAACCTGATTGTCTTCTGTCATGAAATGACTGGCTCTGTGGATTTGGAGAGACTACCAGTGGAGGTGATGCATCTTGACTTTAGCACGGTCTCCAACAACGTTTTCACTAGCAAGCTAAGAAAGTATGGGTTGGATGAATGGCCTTTAAAGTGGATAGAAAACTGGCTGGATCATTGGGCTGAAAAGGAGACCACCAACATCAGTGGCTCAGTGTCAAGTTAGCAGCTGGTAGGGTCTAATTAGCAGCAGGGGTTGGTCCTAGGACTGGTTTTCTTCAATATCTTCATCAACAACCTGGAAGATGGGACAGCCTGGACCCTCAGCAAGTTTTCAGATGATGCCAACCTGAGGCGAGTAATAGATATGCTGGAGGGTAGGGCTGGGATTCAGAGAGATCATGTCAAATTGGAGGACTGGGCGAAAAGAAATCTCATGATGTTCAGTAAGGACAAGTGCAAAGTCCTTAGAACAGAACAATCCCATGCTCCAGTACAGGCTGGGAGCTGACTGGCTAAACTGCAGCTCTTCAGAAAAGGACCTGGGGGTTACAGTGAACAAGAAGCCAAGTAGGAACCAACAATGTACCCTTTTTGTGATGAAGGGTAACAGCATACTTGGCTTGCATTAGTAGGAATACTGCCAGCAGATCAAGGGAAGTGATTTTTCCCCTCCTATTCAGCACTGGTGAGGCCACATCTGGAATATTGTGTTCAGTTTTGGGCCCCCCACTACAGAAGGGATGTGGACAAATTGGAGAAAGTCCAGTGGAGGACAATGAAAATGGAGAGGGGGTGGGCATGTGACTTTTGAAGAGCGGCTGAGGGAACTGGGTTGTTTAGTTTAGAGAAGAGAAGACTGAGAGGGGATTTAATAGCAGCCTTCAGCTACCTGAAGGGAGGTTCCAAGGAGATGGAGCTGAACCTTTCTCAGTGGTGTCAGATGACAGAATAAGGAGCAATGGTCTCAAGTTGGAGCAAGGGAAGTTTAGGTTAGATATTAGGATGAATTTCCTCAGTAGGAAGGTAGTAAAACACTGTAACAGGTTACCCAGAGAGGTGGTGGAAGTTCTGTCCTTGGAGGTTTTTAAGACCTGCCTAGACAGAGCTTTGGCTGGGATGATCTAGTTGGGGATTGTCCTGCTTTGAGCAGGGCTTTATACTAGATGACCTCCTGAGGTCCCTTCCAATCCTGATTTTTCTATGATTCTGTATTTTTTAGTTAAAGAACTTTCTGCCTTTGTAATCCAACTACAGTTTGCCATGCTGAGCAGAAGTTTTTTTCCTGGATTACAGTAGTTGTTTGTACTTATTTTAATGGTCATTTCTAATAGACTATTAACAATTTTCAACTGAACATGCAGTTAGAGTTATCAGGTAACATTGGGAATGACACCTACTTATATAATTAATAAAGCAGAATAGTCTCATAAAAGGGAAGGGAACAAACATGTTTAACATGGTTGCTTTGAAGTATTCCAACAGCTGTATGGAGACAAGCTATTTTTGTGCCCAACTGGGACACCTGGCACTGATCTAAAGAAATGACTTTTATTCATGGGTTGAATGTAGATCACTGGATGTTAAGTAATTGAGAGATTACGAAGGGAATAGCTTTTGGTGTCCTACAAAACTATTAAAACAAACATTGACTTCCTTTCTTTTTATTTATCATGACACATTTATAGGTTTTTCTTGCATACAAAACATATACTTATAAAAATCATATGATTATATATAATAAATATATCTGGATCAAATAAGCTTTCGAGCAGATACTTTGCATTTAAGTACTGAAATATTGAGATGCACATAATGAGAAAAATTGTCTGCTACTGTACGATAAAAAGTAGAAAAATGATTACTTTTCTGCATCAGCTTTATAAGACCACTGTAATTTTTATACTTATTTAAATATTAATCTGGATTATTTTCAGTTGCTCATTTATTGCTACACCTAATTATTCCTACTACGAGCTGTGTAAAATTTGTAATCGTCTATTGCAGAAACAGAAAAGTATTTTTACATTGCTTTTAAAGTGTTGCTGAACAAAAGTTCTAGTATGTGCCTGTTTAAATCATTGTTTGGGTCAGGAGTGTAATTTTGGAATGCCTATATATTTTTTGGATCAGGTTCCTGAATATGTTCTGAGGTTAAAGGACGGGAAAACTATTGGTTGTGTCCTTGTGTTGAATTGCAAGGAATACAAACTGTCCTTTAAAAGTTTTCTATTTAAGGATGCTATTCATCAGAAGTTTGTGGTAATTCAGCTGAATCATGAAGCAGTCCACATGGCTACAGCTCTGTTAGAAGACTCCATACAATTTTCTCATGTACAGATGGCAGGTCCATACTTAGTTTGATAGCTAGGATTATACTTGTATCCCTGACCTCATGGAAGTTAATCAGAAAAGAAGCCAATTGCCTTTGGACCCCCTTTAAAAAAATAATTTTAGCTACAGACTGGGTAGAGTCAAATATAGTTTCATAGTTTCTGGGGTCAGAAGGGACCTGTGCAGATCATCTAATCTGACCCCCTGTCATGGCAGGAAAGAGTACTGGGGTCAAATGACCCCAGCAAAGTACTCATCAGGCCTCCTCTTAAAGACCCCCAGGGTAGGAGCCTGCACCACTTCTCTTGGAAGTTGGTTCCAGCTCCTAGCCGCCCTGACCGTGAAGTAGCGCCTCCTGATATCTAACCTAAACCTTCCCTCTGCCAGCTTGTGACCGTTATTCCTGGTCACTCCTGGCGGTGCTCGGGTTTTATAGGGGAGCTACAGACATTTGCAGAAGTCACTGTTGGTGTGTTGGCAATTACTGGAGATCCTTGATAGCAACTTTATAGTTAGGATGACTTTTTAACTGGGAATGATGAGAGAAATTGACTAATTTTTTTCTCTAAATGTCAAAGACCAATTGAAATGTACTTAATAAAATTCCCAATTTAAAACTGCTTGAAAAGAATGTTTTGATTAGATCTTGTAAGAGCTACAGTCTTTTAGTATGAAGATTTAGGAACATCTTTAACTGAAAGATTTTCACTGTGTCCATGGACCAGATCAATTGGCTCTGGGTGCACTCATGCCTGATTTAAAGCTCTTGGAAATGCACAAAATCTGTAGGATGCAACTTTCTCTGTTTTTCTGTGAGATTTTGTCCTAGAATGGGGAGAGGTCAAGCAGAGTTGCTGATGGATACAATTTTATCTTTTAAAAGATATCAGGTCTGTGTGAAATGGGCCCTATTCGATTCGGATTTGGCTCCAATCAGAGACAGTGATTCAGTCTGTTGGTTCGGGTCGCTGTCCCCGATTTGATTTGGCCGAATCTGAATCTGAAGATTTGATACCAATTCAGCGAAACAGTGATTTGGACACAGGTACGGCTTTAAAAGTTTTTTTTTTCTACGTACCTTGAGGTAGCAGCGCGGCTCATGATTGTTGCAATGCTGGGGCTCATGGAGCGTCCCACAGCAGTGCAGGGGGCTCTCCAGTGTGCTCGGCAGCGAACCCAGAAGTGGACCAGAAGTATTTGATAAATGCACAGGTATCTAGAAAGGGACCTGCAGGTTACAACGAACAAGAAGCTGAATATGAGCCAGCAGCGTGCCCTTGTTGCCAAGAAGGCTAACCGCATCCTGGGCTGCGTTGGTAGGAGTGTTGCCAGCAGGGCAAGGAAAGTGATTATTCCCCTCTATTCAGCAATGGTGAGGCCACATCTGGAGTACTGTGTTCAGTTTTTGCCCCCCACTACAGAAAGTATATGGACAAATTAGAAAGAATCCAGTGGAGGACAATGAAAATTTCACCAATTTCAATGTTGTGTTATGAGAATAACACAGCAGACTACAAGCTAAACTGCAATACTGGGCCCAATTGGAAAATAGTCTGATGCAAGATGGACAGTTAACCTGTCTAGTCCATCCCAAATACTGTCAGTGTTGTGCTGTCAAGAGTCCTGAAATGGACTAAGTCATGTCAGTTTCAAGGTTGATGTTGGAGGCAAGGCAGTCAGAGGGGTGAATAGATGGCAGGATTTCTAAGAAGTAACGTAACCTGGAGTTCACCTCATAGTAAACTTACTCCATGATAATTGATACATGATCAGCTCTGCCAAGCTAGCTGCCTACAGTAAGCACTGTTACAACATCTAGCCACTAAATACCAGGGAGCCATTTTGTTTCAAGCAGTTGCTCTGTGATTAAATTTGCTAGGACAGTGGTGCCCAAACTTCTTTCCGTGTGGGCCAAGTGAGTGGTGCCAGATCTGTCCTTGGGCTGGATCTAGCTGGTGGGCTTGATCCAGTGTGCAGGGCCAGTGTGGTGGGTGTCTGATCTGGCTGTGGTGATCCCTCTGTCCTGGAAGAGGTGCAGGGAAGTGGCCTAGTCCTGATGTGGATGTGTGGAGCTGCCTGGCTCTGATCCAGGCACGTGGGGATTGGGGGGAGGAGGGGCAGGGCAGAATGTCCTCTATCAGGGTTGGGGGGCATGGAAACGAGGAGCAGCTTGGCCTGATTTGAATGTGTGGGGACTGGGCCCAGCCCTGACCCTACTCCATGGCAGTGGCCCAGGCAGACTGCGCAGAGCTTCGCCCCCACCACAACCCCCTGCCAAATTTTCTAATCCCTGAGGATCTCTGTGGGCCTCCATGGGCTGGATTTGGTCCAAGGGCTGCACTAGAGGAATGGACATCACACGTTCCACATAATTGCTTTCCCATATTGAACAGTTACTATACATTTTTCAAGGGATAGGTTTATCATAAATTCAGCTGATTGATATCATAGTCTTGGTGTTCTGTCTAGTCCACTTTTCCTGTCTAGTAAAGTGCATTTTGTATGTTGTGGGACTACATGCTGAGTAACAATGTCGCAAGCTTTCAGTAAGGTGTAAACTGAACAGGGGCTGAATGCAGGCCCTGAGTATCAATGTAGCAAGCATTAATGAGGTCTCCACCCATGGGCATTTTAAGTCATTTGTATTGGACAATACCAAACATTCCCAGCTACTGGTATGGGAGGGACAAAATACTGTAATGTGGTAAAAGGATCAAAGGTTAGCCAAATGAAGTATCTTCTTTAGGGCAGGGGTTGTCAGGGGATACTTGAGAAGGCCCTAGGGGGTGTGGAGCCTTGCAGTGGACCCTGAAATATCTTAGTGTGCTTTGTAAGTGGCTGAGAGCTAGACAGATTCTTGTGGTAACACTGTGGCAGAAATACCAGCATCCTCTTCCTCTTTCCTGCCAGATATACTAGATCCCTCAGAAAGAGATTATCTGGATCACACACTGTTCTTGGTGCACTTGAGTAAGAGTGTAGTCAAATGGGATCATTATAAACCAAGCCACTGCTCTGTCTTCTGGGAATTATTCAAGCATTCCAAACCCTTAAGTATTTTCTCCTGTATTTCAGATTTCGAGCAAACTCTGTTCCACAAAATAGCCAGAAAACTCCTACATTGGCCTAAATTCTAAAGAGGCAAATGTTCATTAGTGAACCAGTGACAAGTATAAATATGATATCAAAAAGACACTGCAAGATGAGGCATGAATAATAAATTAATACATATATTAAGTATAGCTTTCTTGCCCTTCTGCCTCTGTACTGTTGGATTTGTGGTAACTAATACCGTGTTTCCCCAAAAATAAGACACTGTCTTATATTTATTTTTCCTCAAGAAGACACAGTATGGCTTATTTTCAGGGGATGGCTTATTTTTATTAAGTATACCGTGTTTCCCCGAAAATAAGACACTGAGAGAGACCCACAGTGCTGAGTAAAACAGCAGCCACAGCTTTATTCTTCCCCCTGAGGACACACAATACCTAAAGCAGAACTTCCTGCTCCTCACTTCACTGAGAAGACTTTTACTTTCACTTTCTATTTCTCCCTCTCCGGTCACCTCCGAGATAGCAGCTGTCACGATGGGGCAAATGAGAAGGGCTGCCCGTCTTATTTACCGCTTCGCGCCGGTACGCTTAGCCACGCCTATCACTATGTCTTATTTTCGGGGTATGGCTTATATTGCGCAAATACGTAGAAATCCTGCTACGGCTTATTTTATGGGTATGTCTTATTTTCGGGGAAACACGGTAGGTACATATATTAAAAAGTGTAAGTTCTACAAGTTCCAAGAAGAGCTCAAATAAAACTTAGAACTCTGTAAAGCATTTCTGAAGTAACTCGTCTGTAAAATATGTACTAGATGCAAAATACATTATACTAGGGTATAAGCGTTTTATTGGCCACCAATAGGAATGTTCTGTGTAATTCCTCTTGGCTAGTCCTCTGGAACTCATTCTGGTAAAACTGTTCTAGAGCATGTATCCAAACTGTCTCTCAGTAAGTTTGCACTGTTGTCACCCTCCACTTCTGCACAGGGAGACTGTTGGAGTTTGTGTGCTCTCCTGGGTATAATAGCAGCTAATATGCATAATACAGGTCTGTGAAAATGCAAATGTGTGGCAGTGAGCATCTCAGAGAATGGGAGACAATAGATGAGAGGTAAGTGGGGAGCAGGGAGAAAGAATGTAGAACGGGTGGTAGAATGTAGCTGGTAAAATGCAGACAGGTTACCTGGGATTATCAGATGGCAGGCAGTATAATGTGCCATTAATCCAATGTCTATATTTAGTCCATGATTTTTTGTATCCACTAGATTTATGAAGTGAAATTTGTAGGCTCATGTACAAAAGCTGTTTTGTAAATTCCCTTTGAGGATTAGAACTTAGAGACTGAAGAGAGAGTGGTTGTCTTGTGAGAAGGGTGTACCCACAGGTAATTGGGTATTTTTATCTTTGATAGATTTTTAGTGTGCATCCATTCTGATGCACAGTTGTTTGGTTTCTCCAACATATTTTCCATCAGGACATCTGGTGCACTGGATGAGATGTGTTACATTTCTGGAGGTGCAGGTGTAAGGTGCAGGAATGTTGACAGTTCTGTTGTGGGGTGTAGTTATTATGTGACTGGTGGAGATGTGTTGGCAGGTTTTACATTTTTTGTCCTGATATGGTCTGGGTCCATTTGATGTGCTTTGGGCCACAGGAAGTTTGGTAAGTGTGTTCGTGGAGAGAGTGCCAGTATTTGAGAGTTGACTGGTTCCTTCAGCTTCATTGGGTATGAAGTTGGAATGTTGTATGGTATTGGTGTTGATTCTCTGGTGGTGGTTTAGTGGCTGGGAAAGTTGTTCCTGTAGTAATTGGTTCCAGTTCTTCTTTTTATGTTGGATGGATGTTGTAAAAAAAAACCTTTAGTAGTCTTTTTGTATATGTTGCATAATGTTTGGAAAGATGTTTGTATTTTATCTCTTAAGTTGTTGTAGCATGTGTTGTTTTCCTTCTTGAAATGATCTTTTGGAGTAGGTTATGTGAAGGGCATGATTTCTAAGCTTTTCTGAAGTTCTGCATAGTTGGTAAGCATATTTGGAGTAGTGTGTAGTAGTCAGAGAATTGTATGTGTTTAGTCCTCTGGGAATGATACATTTCTTGGATAGGCTTAGAAAATATGTCACTGTTGAGCTTGGCTTCTTTCTTCTTCATGCCGTGATGTTTCCATTTTAAATGGCAAAATTCAATATCTTCTATGCTTTAAGGTTGGTTGTAGCTGTGTTGGTCTAAGGACACAGGCAGGCAAGGTTCTTTGGGTAATGTGATATTTTATTAGACCAACTAAATATTTAGAAATCTTAAATTTAAAACTGAAAAATGAGCCACTTTTCAAAAAGGGAAGAATGGTACAATGTAGGCCTTTTATGCAGTAGATTGAATGAGTGTCTGTCTGAAGAATAAGTTTGCATTCTGTTTTATGCCTCATCTCAGAGGAGGATCTAGCATGTTGGGATGTAATGCAATAGACATTTCTTTTTGCTTAGCTTCCGTAGGAAAAGGTGGTTTGATGATATTGGACAGTAACAGGCAGGAAGACCAGAACTGATTGGAGGTTTCTTTAATTCCAGTTATGTTGTTGCTTATTCAGATGAGCTAGGAGGGAAAAAAGTGATAAGGAGTAAAAATGGGATTAATTTGATCTGCACTGTTCACTTCTCCCACTTTTCCATCTTTGTATTTTTGTTTGTATCTTTTCAGGAAAACCCTGATTTTGTTTGCACTTTTATTATCACTGTCTTTAAATCATCTCATGAAAATGTGTGTGAACTGAAGCACAGCTGCGTACTGTGATTTTTCACTTTGTATTAAAGAGGCTATTGGGAATCTGTGTAATGCATGCTTTTTATTTTCCACTGGGCTTTTAATATCTATCCATTTTTTAAATGCATGTGAATACTATTGCATAAGAATTTTAGTTCACAAGTATTCTTTGATCAGATATGCTTATGTATGTGTGTGATTATATGCTTATGCTTGTGTGATTATAATCCCTGCCACATCACCCCATATTGCTTGTGTACTAAGAAAATTTAAATATACCAAAGATACTGTATATCCTTCCATCTCATGGCCGAAAATATTAACATTTTCAAAACTGAAAACATAGTGCTGTCATTAGAAAACAGTTGGTCATGTAATTTAGGAATGTTTTGGCTCTTAACTTTTCCAATAGAGCCTCTTTCATATTTAAACCCCTGATAATGCATCACATAAGTAATGGTGGAAAGTGAAATTTTTAAATTAAGTTTAGAAAATTATTTAATTCTTGAGAGAAAGGGAATCTGTGTAATACATATGTCATTTTTGTAATCTGACCTCATATATTAAGTGGAATTATGCCTGGACAGTACTTTGGAGGATCTCTAAAGACAAGTAGATGTAACAAGGAAATGTTGTTGACCCAGTTAAGTTGAGCACTGCTCCAGAATTGTGGTGCTGAACATACTGTTTTACTCTTGAGATATTAGTATTGGATCAAATCAATTTTTTATGTATCATATTAAGACTGTTGAAATTATATATATATATAAATGCAGTTAAGATAGTAAATAAGTATTAACTACATGATATAACTATGATTAAGATTATATGCTTGATAAAGAAGACAACAGTTTCTGACTGAGCACCTGTTAAACCCCAGTTAAACGTGCATTATTTACTTCCAGAGTTTAAAACATAAGCCATCATTTTGACTGAGGCTACTCTTTGATTGGTTCTTAACTTTTCTGCCTGACTACCAATATTGTTGATAATTTTCCTCTTTTTTTGCAACCTTGTTCTAGGGTATACTTTCAATAAATAATGGATGATTATTATCATTATCATTCATGTATACTCTTTCATTGCAGATAGGTCTTTATTTGGCCAACTGTTAATTTGGAAATACCTACCTGCCTGTCTTTAGCAAGGTCAAGGTACCCTTTTTTTCTAAGGCTTAAATCAAAAAAGGGCTAATATGTTATATCCTGTCCAGACAGTAAAGCAGGTATTCTCAGCCAGGGTCCATGGCACCTTGGGGAGCCTTTAAATTCTATCAAGGGTGTCTCAGGGTGCCACACCATCCTAGCACTGTTAGGTGTGCTAATGTGATTTACAAGATAACCGCTGGGATTTCAAAATGAAATCCATAGTGTCGAAAACATTCTGACCTGTTGTGGGCTTTCTGAGCTCTTAGCAATAGAAGAATTGATCTACTATTTTTCTGTAGTCAAAATGACTGCTTGAAGATGTTAAAAAACAACCAAAACTAGAGCTTTACTTGCAACTCAGTTCGTCCCTGCACTGAGCCCAGCACATGCCCAGAAGAGGCAGCATGTTAGTTGGACCTGGCTTGCCCAGTGTCTGTATAGACTACATGTTTTAGTGGGGCTTTTATCTAGTAGCTGATTGACTCCAATATAGCTAATATTGAATTGCTGAAAAACCCCACTGAAGCACTCAGTGTACACAGATGCTGTAGAGCCGGGTCGAAGTAACATGCTGCTGCTTCCAGTAAAGCATGGTTTGCTTGGGTCTTTTTAATGTCTGGAAGCAATCAAAAATGAATAAAAATTAAGAGCTGGTATTTTGTGCGGGGTCCTTTGAGTTTAGAAGTATTAAGAATTAGGGGTGCAGCAATAGACATTTTGGAGGCCAATACCAATAGCTGACATTTAAGGAGGCATGTTGTCCCAAACCAATACAGTATCCAATACAGCTGCCATCAGGTGGCATGTCGGGTGTGGTGGAAGGGTCGTGGGGGGCAGATCGACACCCCCCTGTGGTGAGGGAGGGGGCAGAGGGAGGGGTGTAGCTCATGGGGTGGGGGCAGCTCCTGTTGCTGCTTGCACCTCAGGAGGGTGGGGAGTGTGTGGCCTTGGGTCTGCGGGGCGGGGCAGGCCGCCGCTGCGGGGTGGGGCTGGAGCCAGCGCTGTGCAGGGCTTTCCTTGGCGGGGGCTGGGCTTGGAGTGGGCTGTGGCGGCGCTGGGAGGAGACTGCATCCACCCCAAATTTTGCCGCAGCTCTGCTTCCAGCCCTGCCCCATGCCACTGCCTGGCACAACCCCGGCCTAATGCCCCACTGCCGCCCAAGCACTGAGAAAAGCCGAGGCTGCTGTGGGCAGTGGTGCGGGGTTGGGAGCAGAGCTGCAGCGAAATCTGAGGTGGCTGCAGCCTCCTCCCAGTGCCACTGGAGTCTGCTTCGTGCCCAGCCCCCAGCAAGAAAAGCCCTGGTCAGCGCCGGCACCAGCACCGGCACCAGCTTCACCCTACAGCTGCTGCCCACCCTGTGCCATGGAGATCTGAAGGCACGTGCCTACGTTCTGTGCCGCCCCCCTGCCTGGGCAGCACCTGCCCCTGCTCCTGCCCCCTCACCATGGGGGGCTGTTGATCTGCCTCCCCATACCTCTTTCCTCCCTTCTCTTCCGACTTAGCAGCTGGAGGCAGCTTTCCACATTGCCGGCTGTGCTTTGTGCTGCGCTGCAGCTGTGCGCAGCAGGGTATTTATCTGATATAGACAGTTTTCTTCATATAGGTACTGATTTGATATCAGACTGATGCATCAGTGCATCTCTGTTATGAATCACTGCAATAAAGGAAGGGACCAGGCAGCAGCTGCTTAAGGAGAGAGAAACTACATGAAGGCTGCTGCTTTCTGCCCAAATGTAGGCGAAGTGTATAGCAGCTCTGAGGCATGATTCTGAGCCATTTAGGATTACCAAAGCTTTGACAGAGATGGCGAGGGCAAGATGTAGGCATAGAAACCTTTGATTGCTATGTACATTTTGTATGGAATGGACTCTGTCTGTTTTAGAAGAAGCTGTTTTTATTGATTATTGCTTATAGCGTCCTGGAAAGAAATGCCCTGCAGATACAAATTGCAGTTGGGCCAGCCATACTAACAATATTGGAGCTGGGAGGCATCCAGCTCATGACTGCATCAAAGAAAGGCTTCGTGGGAAGTGGGGAGGGTGGCAAAACTTATTGTCAGAAGGTTTTGTGAGAGGCTGCAGTGATATATGATACTGCAATGGATTCTTTTGTAGTAAACTTAAATCAGCCACAGCTCTGTAAAAATGTTAGAAATAATAGCATTTAAGAATAGTTATACCTTTATTACCCTTTGGAAGGAATTACTATGTGACATTAGGTCTTCAAGAAATGTAGGCATTTCTGGTCAGTCATCTTAATTTTTTTTCGTAATTCATCCCTTTCTATTAAAAAAAAGAAAAAGGAAAAACAAGTTTTTTTTTTTAAAGATAAATGCCCAGTATGGACTAAATTGAGATAATGCCAGTTTATTAGTCTTGTTTGGTTGTTTAAGTCCAACTCTCTTTACTTCATGAGACTTTTGAATACCAGGTAGAACTTATTAGGAATATATTTGGTTTTGAGTTGTGTTGCACATCTAATAGTGCATGAAGGAAATATAAATGCAGGAGGAGAAACTACTCCTATTGGACTTGAAGGAAAAACTGCCATTGATTTTGCTAAAAGTACTGTTGCATCCAAGGTGCATTGTAAGAATTTTTTTAAAGCCGTTTATAGTCTAATTTTTTAAGTTATACTCTTTGCATGTTATTTAGGGTATATATTCACCAGATATGAGGGCTGATATATCAAGCAAAACCTTTTTTTCTCTTAGTAGTTTGCAGTATTATCTAAGAAATTAAAGCTGGATTTAAAAATGGTACAGGTAATCCTTAAAAAGAAAATATTTCCTACTGGTTAAATATAAATTAATTCATTTTGCAATTTGGTGGTAGTGGTTTAGTATAACTGCTTCTAGACTAGATTACTTGTCTATATTATTTAGAGCTATAATTCTAATGTATTAATATGAAATGCTACTTTTCATAAGAGGAAGTAAATGTTTTAACCCTTGCATACTTACTCAACTAAAATATGATAATTCGCAGAACTATTGTAAATCAGGTAGGTTTATTCCATGCCAGAAGTATAACTATAAATCTTTGTAGAGCCTTCCTTAGTGGAGCAGAAGAATGGAGTATTTTATTACTCCTTTAAAATACCTTAGTAACAAACCTTAAATAAAAAACTTTGGAAACTGAGTTCATTTTTGCCTACCTCAGACATAGCATTGCATACATCTTGATTTAATTTATTTGAAAATTAGTATAATTTCCAAATGCTAATAATTTTAAGTTGTGTATAGGCCTTTAACACAGGAAGAAATTGCTCAAAGGCGGGAGCTTGCAAGACAAAGGCATGCAGAAAAATTGGCAGCTATTCAAAGCCAAGAGCTACCAGAAAAGGCCCTTTGTGGAAATGCACCTGAAACAACTGGGAAGACGGGTGAGACAAAAGGTATCATACATAGTGAGACTGAATTTTGCTATGCGTTTTTCTCATTGGGCTAAACTTTATTATAGTGTATAGGAGCCAAACAAGGGCAGGACTCCCTGTGCTATGAGCTGTACAAAGAATAGGAGTCCCAGGTTTAAAGAGTTTACAATATGTACAGACAAGGCACATACAAGGTAACAAAATGGTCTAAAATATGCCTGCAGAGTGATGATTTATAAATATTCTGTTAGCGCCACAATTTGTTGTGTGTGCTATTTAAATGCTTGTGTTGGTGTTACTGAAGAGGGGCTTCAGTAGACAGAAAAGCAAGGAAGCGGGATTAGCAAGATCCAGCATGGATAAAAAGGGAGGGAAGTAAAGGGAAGAACTTGGAGATGGAGTGAGAGAGGAGAAAAATGTGCAAGAGAGGGAGAAAGGTTGAAGTAAATAGCCAGTCATATCAATCAGTCAGTACTACTTTTACCTTTTAATTCAGATGTGGTTGTATGGAAATAACCTCGTACATATACATGATTATAGATAAGTGAAAAATTTAATCCTAGTTGTTAGTGGTGCTAACTATAAGCTGTTATGACCAATGTTCTTCAGCTCCTATAAATATTTAAATCGTCTGATTAAAAGTGTTTCTGGTGGTGGTTGTTCAGATTTGTGCCAGAGAGAATTTGAATTTGTGGTCCTTAGGTCATGCTTTTTTCTTAAGACTTGTGTACACACACAATTGTAATGCTATAAGTTAAAGCAGTAAGTCTTTTGGAGCTGGGCTGACCAAGTTCCAGCTCACAGAGCTGTGTCATCCAGCCTGTAGGGCTCCCCATGGGTCTGGAAATACGGAGGCTGGAGAGCAGCAGCAGGGTTGAATGAGTTGGGTACTACAAATTTTGAGGTAGCTGTTGCTGTAAGGGTGGGTTATACTAGTATAGATATATTACTATACATGAAGAGGGATATTAGTTTAAGATACATGAGTGTAAAGCACCGCTATGCCAATCTAGCCCTGCTAGATTTATACCAGTATAACTATTTCTTGGAAAAAAAGCCAAGATCAAACCCCAACCAAAACAGTTACACTGCTACAAAAATTGTGTTCAAGGCCCAAACCTTGAGTTATTTTCTCCAAATGTGCCCTCACAATGTGGACTCTACATGATTGATTAGTATTTTTTTTCTCAAAATGCTACAGAAAACAGTTTTCCACTTCATTATTTTTTAACTTTGATTAGGTGATGAGCAGCAGCTCACCAGTCAAATAGAGGTTATGACCCTCAAAACTCTGAAACAGGAAGCAGACAACAAGGAGTCTTTCATTGCCTTTGCTAGAGTGTTCAGTGGTGTGGTGCGAAAAGGGCAAAAGATCTTTGTACTGGGACCAAAATATGATCCTTCTGAATCTTTGCACAAGGTAAGAGGTGATAGTGAATGTCAGCTTAATTTGATATTGTTTCTTAACTTTGATAACTTGAATGTCCTTTCAGATGCTGTTCATTATAATTTATTGTGGAATTTGAAAAAATACCTGAGTGATTTAGGAAACCAGTATCCAAAATTTTACTATTAGACTAACAATAAGGGCTGTTTTGCATTATGTCCTTAATCCCAAATTTGTAAACTAGGATTATAGCAAAGGTGAAAGTCTCTCGTAATTTAAGTAGTATCCATCCCATGCTGTCTAGGTAGGTGTAGCAAAAGAGAAGTATCTTTGTATAGATACACGCACAACTTTACTCAAAGTTGCATGTCTCTCTGTGGGTGCATCTACATGTGCAGTGAACACTACACAATAAACTTTGATGTAGTTCATGTTGGAGTTTATTGCTCTCAGGTGCAGCGTTTACATGTGTGCCCAGGACCACAGCATGTTGAGCCAGGGCTGTGCAGACTTGCCTGACAGAGGGTCTAGGGGGTCAGCTTTTAGCTGGTCCACCCCCGCTCAGTGTGCTGTGGAAGGGCTGGCTGGGGCATGAGGGTGCTACGGGTCAGGGCTAGACATGTGCATTGTAGCAAAGTAAATAACTCTGCCATAAGATGGTACTCAAATTGGGTGGTAATAACCTACGGCAAAGTTGATTTGTTTTCTCTGGCCTAATATGTCTGTGCGTATAGGCGGCTTAGTGGTAAGTGTCTCATGTAGAGTCCCCCTGTGCGAAGTATCACAGTTAAAGGAGTTAAGATTTTGAGATTACTTTTTCTTTTCCATAAAAATCTGATTTATTAACAACCTCATCTCAGAATGGAAATTTATTGGTAGCTTTACATGCCCTGTACGTCCATTTGAGAATGTATGCTTATATATAATCTATATATTGTGTGTCAAAAGTTACATTAGTTATTTTTTATGTGACTTGTAACACTCATATGATTACATCAGTCAGTTGACTTGTATCTGATTGTTGTATGTTGTCTAGGTGCCAGCTTGTTGCTAATACTTAAATTTTCGTGGCTTTTAAATCAGAATTTCTGAACTTTAATCTGTGAAAACTGAGATTTTGCCCAGATATATAGGAGATTACTTTTGTGGATATGTTGATTGTTTTTTTGTTCCTAAATGTGGAGGTATAGATTGCCCTAGGGTAAGGTTTATATAATTATTCCACAAAGGACTACATCCACATTTTCTTTTGAGTGGATCCATTCATAATGGCGCACCCTTTGATTTTTACTGGGAAAAAAGTCTAATAAAAAACCTTAACTTGATGGCTATAATGTTTTTTTCCCCTGAGATGGTAGAATTAACCCAGTATAGTGGCTTAAAGATAAGCAGCAAAGGACTTTTAAAAAATTGAGCTCTAATCCATTTTTGCGATTTTTATCATGATAAACACAACCTGAAAGTGCATATGTATAGTTCTCATTTTCAGTCTTCTCCTTAAAAATGTCAGATTCAAGTTCTCATCAGCCATACTTTTGTTTTGAGTAAAAATTCTTTCCCCTTTCAATTATTCAATTTTCACTCTTTTGACTCTGAAGTCATCACTAGTTCATCAGTCACCACAGAATCTGAATTGCCAATGTAAAATATAAGTGAGAAAAATGTGGGGTATGGGAATATTCAAAGTTTCTTTGTTATTCTTTTATGAAGAAAAAACTTTTGAGTGCAACTTCTTTTTCTTTTTAGACCACTTTTTATGAGGAGGAAGGGACAGTTGTTAATACATTTAAAAATCTTGCTTTAACTTCAGACCAGTGAAAGATACTCAGTTGTGTATAGTTCTATATAAAACTTTCATTTAAATGTACACATTTCAATTATTTGTATTAAATTCATTTGAGATTAGGAAAGGTACAAATAGAATAGTATATATTTGTCATCAAACAGAAAATATACATGCAAGTCTAAGTAACACTTAACTGCAGCATCTTTTTTTAATGTTAACTTCAGTAAATTACTAGAAACCAGCAATTTGTTCAAATTTATAGCTTATTGGATTGTGACAGGCATAGGGGAACTAATACTTAGTTATGAACTACGGCAAATAAAAAAATCTACTTGCTTATGGTCACCATCTGTTGAGGGATTTTTTTTTTTAATGCTGTACTAAAAAAGTTTTAACTTAGTGGTCATAGAATTTCCATTAGGTATTATGAAAGTTAATGTAACGAGTTGAGTCATTTATTTTTCTGTTACATTATTCCAAATTGTATTTGTTGTTGCTTTCTGAGATATGCATGAAGCATCTTAAGAGGATCACAATTTGGGGCAAAAATGTAGAATTTTAATACTTAACCTACTAGTGTTGGTTAAGCATTGCATTTTTCTTGAAACCCATCGGTCCACTCAGTTTTTGCTTCCTTTATTGTGCAAGTGAATACGTAATTTTTAGAATAACCAGTACTGTAAATATTTGTAAGTTTTCTTGAAATAAAATGTGTTATACATACTGGCATATGGTTTCTCCCTTCCAGAAGATAGAGACAGTAGACTAAGAACTGTTTGCAGCTGTTATTCTCTGTATACAAGTGCTTGCACAAAGCAGTTTTTTCAGCATCCCCAGTGGACAATTAGAATCTTTATCAGTTACTAAAAACAGAACAAACAAGGCCTTTCTGTTACCTTGTCTCTCCTTCCACTGCTCATGAGCCTATTTGAACTTGGAACCCCGATACAGACCAACGTGCTCTTTGGGGTATGTATGGCTTTCAGGTCATTGGTTTGGTAGCCTTCATTTAACGGCCTGGATACTCATGAAGGGAATGGCAGGAGGAAAGGGAGGGAAAAACAGCTTTTACACTTCGGTTCCCTTCTGGCAGCAAAAGTCCACCTTTGAAGGCCAAGTTATGTTGCAGTTCTTTCCATCCTTTGCCATCCGTTCCCCCCAAGAAGCATTCTGACATGTTCTGTAGCAGAGATGTCAAACATGGTCTGTACAGCTATGTTATCTGGCCCATGGGGCTCTTAGAGGGGCTGGGAGTTCAGGGAAGGAGGGAGAAGGGGCAGGTCCTGCAATCAAAATCTAGTATACAGAACCCAGATGGGAGGTGCATGCTTGCTGTGTTCTCTCCTGCGGCTTTCTGATGCCATTCACCCCACCACCAAAGTGGGTCCAAATCCAGCCTGCGGGACAGAAGGAAGTGTGATTTTGATGTCTCTGTTCTACAGAGATCATAGAAAGAGACATGAAAATTTCGGAAGAGTCCCACTGATTTGTCAGAGTTTTATTTCCTATATATATATATATATATATAATATGATTCTTACACCTGAAAGTATATCCTTAAAGTACATTACTGTGAATATCATCTTACTTTCTCAGAATTTTTTCTAATAGTTTAATTTTTTAAAATAAAAAATTGCTTAGATTTTTTTTAATGGTTTGGAGCTAACTGAGAAATAACTACAGTTACCTTTTCTGTTCCTAGTTACCATTGGGGTGTTCTGCTGCAGATGATCTACCATCAGTACCTTACATGGGCTGTTGTATATTAGAAAACCTCTATTTGCTGATGGGAAGAGAACTGGAGGATCTAGAAGAAGTGCCTTCAGGCAATGTTCTAGGTAGGAGTTTGTTCAGGATCTGAGCCTCAACCGTATATCGCTCAGTATATAAAAGATATTGTTCACATGTGGTTGCAGTTAATTAAGAATAAGCATTAGCTTAAAGGTTTTGAACATTTGTGTTTAAGTGAATTGAATATGGGGAGGAAGAGACTATGTAAATTGAATGGTTTTGAGTTCTGTGCCTCTTGAGTCAGGAAGTGAGACTAATGTACAAGTAGCATAACATAAGGGATTACAAGTTAAACTGGTCTGAATCGTTTTCTTCTTTAGTCTTGGAGACCATCGCTACCACAAGGCACCAAGGGCAATTTTAGGGTCTTAAGTAGCTCATGAATTGCAAGGATTAGAAACAATAGTTTTCCAAGTGGAAACCTTGTTATCGTAGTTTTCTAGTGATGTGGATAATTACAGTTTTATTATTAATGGATCTTAGTGATTGCTGAATGCTAAGAAATATGTTTATGCCTGTGGCAAATTCTCAGACTTTTTCCCATATTCAGTCTTGTGCTACTCGATACCAAACCTGGGATTATTCTGCCCAAGATTTTTTTGTTACTAACCTTGTATTGCTCTTTGTTTCTTCTGATTACCACTTTTACTGCAAAAACAGAATTTATGCTTTGGAAAATATAGATTTAATATAATTTCTTTGACGTTGTATTTACATATTTGTTCTTGAAAATTGGCATGAACTGTATAATACAATGTGGGATTAATTTCAGATTTATCAACTGATTTATATGAAATTATGGGACTCTTGGATTTCTTACTGTGCATACAGATAACAGCAATTTGGTATCCCTGTACACACTGCTTTGTAAAACAAAGGAGTTAGTTTGTAAGTAAGACCATTTGAATGTTAAAACTGTTGTAAATAATATAATCAGATCAACTAATTGCATTGTTTTGTAGCTTAGCTCTGAGTTTCTTCAACTTCACTAAAATGTCAGAATTCACATTAGTGTAATTGAAAACTTAAAAATAGAAGTTTGATTTAAAAAAACCCAAAATCTATCTGATTATTTTCAAAGCTGGTACTTGAGAGTGAAGTTTATAAATCCCAAATGTAAGGTTCTGTCAGAAAAATAGATAAATATATTTTATTGCTAGCGTGAACAAATCATGGTTATTCACTGACCAGACTATTTATAAAAAGTACAAGGTTCACTTTGTTTGACTTGTGAAGCCTAGTAAATATAGAGCTGCTCTCATTTGACCTCAGCCACTGCAACTAGAAGGCCTTGAATTGATTTAGTACAAAAACAGTTCATGATCTAGAAGTGAAACTGTTCATAATCTGGCATTTAATATCAGCTCACGCTAACGTATGGTCAAACGGTGAAATTAAAATGCTGTGTGTGTGTGTGTGTGTGTGTGTGTGTGTGTGTGTGTAAATGCTTTTTGTGGGATACATATGCCTCTAAATAAATGTTTTGCTATCTCCTTATAATGTACATGGGACATTAAATTATGTTTCCAGATTTTTAGACCTATCATGGAAACTTAAAATTAGTTCCAGATGTTATTAAGTCAGTATCCTTTAAAGTGCTGCAGAAACATCTTCAGAAGTAATATGATACCCACTATTTTTTGTTAGAAATCTCAGAAAATAATGAATTTCAGTAAACTACATTTTTGTTTATACCTTTTATGGTTATGCATGGGGCATCATTTAATATCGTGATACTTAATAACTGTCCTCTTCTATTTAGATCCCTAATTTTGTACAGTAATGCTGACATGTAAGAGCCCGTTCAAGTGGGGTGTTTAACTCCTCAACTGGGGATGTATTTTAAATGAAAATATCCTAAAGTTAAAAACAAAAAAATACTTACTGGAAACACAGGGATTTTGTTCTTCTTTACTGGAATATTTCTTGTGTGTTGGCTTTTTAAATGAATGGGCTGCTTATTTATAGAAGGCAATAGGTAATTTTGTTTTAATGTCTTTTGTCTTTCTGAAGCATCAAGAGAAAACTAATTGCACTTTTACTGTATTCAAATAGCCATGATACCTATGGCTTATACCTCTTGGTATATGACACAAGTACCACCTTACACAAATCTGCAGAATACCTTAGATGTGTATATTTTAAGCATAAAAGAGAACTTTTAATGCTGCATAAATTCTGTAGATTTTGAACAGTGTACAGCCAGAAGAATGAGTCTGAAGTAGCTGATAGGCCACATTTTTCTCTAGCCTACCTTTTAAAAATTGACTTTTAACACATGTCCCAGGTGGGAAAAATAACCCTTGTTCCAGTGTTTATGGAAGACCACCTCAAACAGCTTTTTTTTTTTTTTTTGTACTCTAGTCTTGCCTTAGTGTAAATTAAGGATTAACATAAGGTTTGGTTCTGATATATGTATTTACTAATCTCTTTTTAATGTGTTCTCCGCAATCGGTAAATGTGAGTGTTTCCACAAGCTTCTTATGTAAAGTTCTATATTGCAGTTTAGGGTAGTTTTGATATGCTAGGTTGTCCATTTTTGTTAAGAATAAGTGGATAAATATGCATATTGTACACTGGCAATTATTTATAATGATTTTTTGTTCTTTAAAGGATAACAGCAGCTCTTTTATCTGACCATTACAACAAAATAGGTTCTTATAACTGTCAGTGTATATATGCCTCTGTGCACTGGGCATCCTTAAAAATATGTGCTACTCGGAAAGTCTACAGACAATTCCTCCACCTCCTTTTATCTTATTTTAGAAGTATTTTTCTGGAATCAATTGAAGCATTCAAGATGGTAGAACTATATTAAGTACACACACTATATGATGAGCATCTGGCAATGCTGATTTGCAATTGAATTGAAGTGTGGATTATTTCAGGAATATGGAACATCCCAAAAAGTGGCAGTAGCTTTGCCAGGAATTTAAGAGCAGTTATTCACTGGTAACGTAAGATCAGAATTGGCTCTAAAGGAAATACGGCTGTTAGCCAAAATATATATATTTTGTGTGTGTGTGTGTGTGTGTGTGTATTTAGTAACGCACTATTTTCTCATCTCTGCATATATTGACAAATGGGTTTACATTAATACTTACCTGCATCATGGAAGCGGAAGCATCATTAATAATCAAATCTCATTTAAAGCATTTTCAAAGAAGCTAAAAGCCCTATCTATCTTCTACTTCATTTGCTTTTTCTTTTCCCATAAAGGTGCACTGTTAATTTGTGTAGTTTCAACAAACACGTTTTCTGACTTTGCATTGATTTGCCACCTTTCATTGAGATATTGCAGTATCTTTATAGAGAAGAATCTGTAATAATTGCTGGTTCAAGGCTCTTAGAATTGCAGTTAGTAACAAATGATTTCTGTTTCAAAGGCAATTTATCTTTCAGCTTCAAAGGATGTATAAGTGCTTTCTTATAAGCCATCTGAGGAAATTACTTGTAGATTATCTAGGAAATTAAGGAAGCTATTCTCAAAGCCCAGTAGTTTTACTCTTTGTAATTAAATTATTGCCATATGGAATATGCATTTAATCATGATTGCCCATTTCTAATCCTAAAACATATTGTATATTTCTCACTTTGTTGTGTATGAGTGGCTTCTTTTTAAGGCAGAATCTCTGCCAGATTCTGAGGAGTAGTTTTGCATTATCTTTTGGCTTGTAGTAAAAGCAAATGATTAAAGGAATAGTTTGATATGAAGGCTTTGAAGACAGGAATGTGTTTCCTTTTGGTCATTGTATTTAATATTTTATTGAAAAATATCCTTGAAATATTAATCTTTCTGTTATTAACACAATTGTGGAAACTTGAACTTGATGACTGTCATGTGCAAGGGAGGTAACAAAACAAACTTGTAGTTGCATAACAAAGCTTTGGCACAGGTGAAAACAAAGCAAGTAGATTAATAGTTAAGATTTGAACGTGATTTTTGGCCTGCCTTGTTGTGTATAGATGTTGTAGAAAACTTCAAGATGTAGGATATACATTTGCTTTTTATTATTACTGGACAGTGCTATAGGATTTTTAAAGTAATGCTGAAAAGGAGTGCAGTTCCACCTTGATTTTTCTTAATTTGTATATCAACCTTATTGTCAAATGTTCCTGTCAAAAATGTTCTTTATTTAGCCTTTCTTGGAAGGCCTTAAATGAATGAGCTAGTTCCAATTTATAATTTGTCATAACAAACGCCAAATACTGCTTCCCTCAGTGCTTTACCATTTTGGTTCTCCAAAGTCAATGGGAAGATGTAGACATTTCTGCAGTCACTTAATAAGAGGTTTATTGTGCCTTCCTTTCAAAATAACCTACTAAAGTTCCTCAGATACACAGGGTCTTAATAATTTTTCTTTATAGTTTGTCAAGAGCACTGCTTTTTATGTGGAAAGTCCTTTCTCCAATGACAAATTTTTGGCTCATTAAATCTGTGATTTAGAAACATTATTGACAGAATCGTTTTTTTCAACAATAGATGCATTGGAGTGTTGTAGTCTTTTTGAAGATAGTGACTGGTACTATAAGTTAATTATTTTCAGACTTTTCTCCTACGTTTGCTTCCGGTAGAGGCTGTATTCCAGCAGCTGATTTATTTTATTTTATTTTATTTTATTGGTGCTACCTTGAATTGCAAAATTGAAGAATGGAAAATATCTTAAGATTTGGCTGAGATGAATCCTAAGACACTGAAAGAGAATACCTAAAAAAAAAAATAAAAAAATCCATATTTCTTAAAACATTTGCTGAAGAAATCTGAGTCACTGGCAATGATTATAAGTATATTTGCAAAGTCATGGATGACAGGCAGTGTTCCAGGTTATTGGAGAAAGGCTAACATAATGCCCATCTTTAAAAAGAAAAAAAAGTGTGATCAGCTGGACTTCAGTTTCTGAGAAGTTACTGGAAGAAATGATGAAGCAATATGGAGGAAACAGGGGAGTGATCACTAGCAGTCAATATGGGTTTGTTAAGAGCAAATTATGCAAGACCAACTTAATGTTCTTTGACACAATGCCTAGTTTGGTGGATGAAAGGAACGTAGTGGACACAATATACTTGATCTTTAGTAAGGCTTTTGGTGTGATCCCATATGATGTTCTCATAAGTAAACCGAAGAACTGAGAGCTACATTAAATAACTAATAAGCAGATACATAGTTGGCTGAAAAGCTGTAAGTAAAGAATAAATATAAATGGATTGATGTTGCGATGATAGATGGCTTCAAATGGGGTTCTACAGGTGTTTGTTCTATTATTTGGATGTGGGGGGGGAAATCCTAATCACGTTCGGAGATGAGACAAAACTGGGAGGGGTTGCAACCATTTTGGAAGATGGATGAAGCATAGAAACGTATATTGATGTATTGGAGAGCAGAACTGTAGATGGCAAAATGAAATTAAAGAAAAAACATTAAGGTGATTAGTAAATGAAATAATGCACAAATATAGAATGGGAAATACCATATTTTTCTGCAAAATACATGCCCCCAAATAAAACATGCACCTCGTTTTTTGAAGGCAGAATGTAGAAGAATTTTTTTCCAGTCATGACTGATAGCATGACATAGGGCCCTGCCAGATGTGCAAGTAAAGGTGTGATGAGATCTGATGTGCAGTCCACACAATTGCTCTTCCAGCCATGCTGCATCTGCATGAGGCATGATTTTAGGATCAAGCATCAGATCCCTTTATGCTATTGCCACTGGATTTAGGACCCAGCCCTTATGCCTTTGTTCCTGCTGCCCATCTTGAACCCTTATAATGCATATGTCTATACCTAAATGCCAATTCCCCAAAAACCAGACCTTTAAATACCGTTTTCAAGCCAACAACATCTCCATGCAAGTGCAGGGGGAGCACTAGCAAGTAGCAGACTCTCACGTCTGGGAGCCCTGTCAGCTGATCCAGGATCCCAGCTGCAGGGGAGCACCACACAAGTTTAGGCCACAGAGCCTTGTACAGGCAGCAGCTAGGTGATCGTTCTTTCCTGTAAGTAGTTTTTTTTATCTAAGTTCCCGTAACTAAATTGTGGTTTTCACATTGCAAGCCCCATGATGATACTACCAGCAACTGGCTTGCTGCTTCAGGCACAAGCTACAATGCTCAGCTGTGAGAAGGTCAGCAAAGGACTTAGCCCCTCCAGCTTCCTGAGCCAGAAAAGCAGCATCTGTTTTGGCAGCACAGTGTCTCCAGGTGTGCTGCTTTTCCAGTGAAGAAGATAGCTCTTTGCTTAAGACAGGTGCCCCAGTATTGGGGGGCTGATTTCAGAGGGAGGGAGAGAAGCATTTTTGTATGTGGAAAAAAGCAGTAATTGATGAGGCAGTAATATTGTGGAGAAAGATCTGGCCATCATACTGGATCACAAACTTGGCATGAGTCGCAGCATGTTGCAGTTGCCAAAAGGCAAGCGCAGTTTTGGGCTGCATTAACAGGAGTGTTATATTCAAGACATGGGAGGTGACAGTACCATTCTGTGTGGCTCCATTTAGGCCTCAACTGGAGTATTAAGTACAGTTCTGGCTCTGCATTTTAGGAAGGGTGTAGAGAAATTGGAGGGGATCCAGAAGTGAGAAACAAAGATGATAAAGTGGCTTGAGTTCATTCATGTTGAGGACTTGGTGAAGGAACCAAGTTACACTGAGTTCAGAGAAGAGGAGGCGTATGAGAAGCATGACAGTAATTTTCAAATTATCAAAGGATAACATAAAGAAAAAGCTGAACTATTGTTCGCTCTTTCTGTGGAGGGTAGGACGCAAAGCAATGGCATTAAGCTCTAGCAAAACAGATTTAGATTAAATATCAGGGGGGAAAAAACGCTTTCTTAAGTAGAAAGAATGGAACAGTCTTCCCAGGGAGAGTTTTGGCATTGTCTTAATTGGAGACTTTCAAGAAGAGGCTAGTAAAACATTTGTCCAGGGTAGTTTATGAACAGTAACGCATTTGTGCAGGGGGTTGAGTTAAATGACTCTTGAGGTACCTTCCAGCCCTGTGATCTATGAGCAGCGAGCAGGACAGGGTCGGCTATGAACCAAGACACTAGGGGATGAGTAGATCGACGATCAGGCTGTTTATAAATTATTAAACTCTTATTTAATGAAAAGGCCACAGTACCTTGAAACATCTTATTAATAGGCACTTGACCACAGACATTTAATTTGCCTGACCTCTTTAACTCGTAGGGGTTTTTTTTTTTTAAGGTCAAGGCTGCCTGTGTATCCTGATCTTAGTCTGGTATTTTGTTTTACTTTTCCCAAACATTATTGAAAGTTAATTCTAATTTCCACTTTAATACATTTTTTACTTAGTGCTCTCTATGCCTGTTTCTTCTCAAAGAGCTTTCCAAGTTTCTTCTACTCAAAGCATGCCCTTAAGTTTTATCCAGTTAAACTCTTGGTATGATTAACAAAAGAATGCTTCTAAGATCAGTGCGTGGCTAAAGGATTATGCTTTTTTGTGTGTTTTTGCATAGGAACTGGCTCAACAGCCCCATTTTAAATATGTTAAATGTCAATTTGGCAGGAGGAAATTGACCCTACCAAATTAAGGTTCTCAGCTGCTCAGATCTAGGAAATGGCCAGTTTATCTTTTGGATACTTCAGCTTCTGAAAGCCTCATTTAGCCAGCCTGCTCTAGCTTTTTTTTAAATTTTTTCTGCTACCTCTGATACACTTTGTTGTGGCCCTGGTCATTCCCTCCACTGTCTCTGATAAAATGCAAGGCAATCCTTCATGGAAGAAAGCTTTCTACTAGTAACTACTCAAAAATTTCTCTCATCTGCTATTCATCCTCTCAGCCTTTTAGGCTAGGGACAGACATTACACACAAACCAGTTTAAGTGATCAGAAACTGGTTTAAACCTGTAACAGACCAGATGTTCAGTGTACATAAACCAGTTTGAAAATGACTGAAACTGGTTTGAGATAAACTTGGTTGAATGTAGTATCAGACTTAACTGATTCAGAGCAAACCAGTTTATGCAATGTTTGTCCTAGGGGCTCCCCCAGCATGTGCTCTGGGCTGGGCGGGGTGCTCTGCTCCACAGCAGAGCTGGCCCCTCCCCTCTGCTCCCTGGCTGCAGCTCCAGCACAGATTGCAGGTTGCTTCCACTGCCTGCTAAGCAGGAATTCCCCCTTCCCTTGGTGTTGCTGAGGAGGTGCCTGTGTATTAGCTAGCAGACCACATGCTTGGCATGTGCTGAATCAACAGGTAGCTGGTAATGTCCTTCTGTTGTTTTCTTAATGAGGTGATAAACACTGAGTTAGGGTTGATTAAACACTGTTATCAGTTCCCTGCTGGGCTAATCAGAGCATCTTGCCAGGGTTTGGCCACGCCCCTCCTCAGCTCAGCATTGTGGAAAGGATGAGAGGGCTGCTTTAGTGCCCTCAGCTTCTAGCCTGAGCCACTGCAGGCACGTGCCTACTTGTCTGGGATGTTTGTATAGTTACAAACTAGTTCAGCCTAGCCAGGTTAGACTAACCTGCAAAGATTGAATCAATTGAGGCTCAGGTTTTTTGAGGCCTTAAGGTACGTTGCTTATTGCAGGAGAATTTATGGACTTTTTTTTTATTTTGTAAATTATCTGACAGGAAGTGGCAGGGCTGGTACTTGCTCTTGATAGACAGATATTTTCCTTTCTGGTAGGTGAAGTAATTGCCATTGTCAATCTTCTGTTGCCTGTATGATGGAAGTAGACAAAACTGTGACAAACAATTACTGATGAGTAAGCTTCTTTTTTGGGTCTCTGAGTTTGTACAGTTGCATAAAGGAGGAATGGAATCTGTTTACACTACAGAAGACAAATAATTGGACTGCAGTGAATAGTTGTTCTAGAATAACCTATTTCTGCAACACCTTGGTAGGGTTTTGTTGGTAGCATGTAAATGTTAGTTCTTAAACAAAAGCTACAAGCCAAATGCTTTAAAAATGCATAAATATTATGGGTTTTTGAATTAGTGAGCAGTTAACATTTCCAGGTAGTGAGTAACTAGAAAATTAAGTTGAATTATTATGTTACCAGACATAGTATGCATGTTCACCTAGTGAGAGAGAAATCAAAGCTGCTTTTCATTTCATCTTGGTTTTGTTTGTGTTTCTTTGGCTATCTTATACAGACCTTACACTTTTCATATATTCCCCTTAAGGTAGCTTTCTTCTTCCTTTATTTTTTAATTATTGTTTCATCAACCTTTCTTATTGTTCTGATGATGAAACCTGTCTGTTTTCTAATAGAATTAGTTTGTTTTAGATAATTAAAGCATATAGAACTGGCTCCATAAAGTAGGTCAGATGTTTCTTATGAAATTCTTGTTTTAGCTACTTAATGCATGAGCCTAAATGGTCCACAAAGGTCATAGACAGGACTCTTTTTCCTTTGAGCAGTGCAGTACCGATCCAAGTGTGATAGAGACTTCAGTTTACTTCTGTTTATTTGGCAAAAAGAAAGATATTTTTGGTTAAAGCACTGGGCACTAGGAGTTCTGTATCCAGTTTTAAGTTCTGTTAGTACTATACGAGCCCCCAGCATAAGTCATTTATCTGTGCTTGATTCCGCAGCCTGTCAAATTAACTTGTTAATCCTACTTTCTTTTGATATCGGAGGGATACATTTATTAAAAATGTTAGATGCTTAGTTATTGTGATATTATATTTAAAATAATTATATGCATGTTGAAGTGCATTGGTCCAGTCTACATGACTTTGGTGTTTACCAAGGATAAATGTTTAGTTTAACAAATTTCAGAATTTATGCGTCTGCTCATCAATACTGACTATTCATATGAGTGCGTAAGAGCTGGGATTAGAATGTACACATTTTGTTCTCAGTCAGTGAAATTATTCGCATGTGCTACTGAGTTACCCTTTCCTGTACCTAGGTGCTTATGCTGGTTGTTTAATGGAAGGGTTGGCTCAGGTGCTTAAAATGAACTGAGAGAGCTACAGTTAATAGAACCATCAGCATCTGTGACAGTAACATTCCCTGGAATAGCTGTGGGGCTGGGCTTTTCAAAAGGGAGCATATGGGAATTGGCATCTAAATCTGAAATTTGAATGCCTAATGGCTTAGGTAGCTGTGAACATCCAAGCCATTATGGTCTGATTCTCCCAAATATGAAAAGAAGTGTGGTAGTGGGTTTCATTTGTCATGCAAGGAGCATCCTAAACCAAGTGTTTAGGCCACGCATGTGTGACAACTCTATTATCAGCCATGTCTGTCTTGTTCATATGTTTTAGGGGGTCAGTTGCAAGCAAAAAAAATCCTCTTAAGAAGAAAACTTAGAGGTATATATCGGTCAATATTGGATCAGCACTGACAAAAGAAAAATTGACATTATCAGCAATAATTTTTTTTTGATCATTGTAGCTGATAATGTCACCAATAAATGCCATGTGCATAGCAAACAGCATGCATGAGTCCAGGAATGCAGCCCAGCAGCTAGGAGAGCAGCATCCGGCCAATAAGTCTGTGGGGGGAAGGGGCATAGAGGGGTAGATCAAGGACCTGGGGGATGAGGATTATACCTACATTGCTCGAGACTGTAGGGGGGCTGTTAGGAAGGCTAAGCTGGAGACAGAACTAGGACTAGCGGCCAGGATCAAAGATAAAAGGAAGTCCTTTTTTAAATACATAGGGAGTAAAAAGCAGGCACTGGGTAACATGGGGCCCCTGTAGGACACACTTGGCAATCTGGTGGTTGCACTAGATGATAAAGCTGACCTCTTAAACAATTCTTTGCCTCCACTTTTCTGAGCAGGAACCGGGACATCCCCTCCCACTGGGTTTCTGGATGGACTCAGGAGAGGTACTGCCAGGCCTAGGGACAGAGAGGACCTAGTTAGGGAAGTTCTGGTGGGGCTGGATGTGTTTAAATCAGCAGGTCCAGATGATCTCCACCCCAGGGTGCTGAGGGAATTGGTAGGGGTTGTCGGGGAAAACCGAAGGATCGGGCCCCAAGGTCACGGTGGGCCGGGGTGGCAATTAGATACGGACAGGTGGGATTAGCGGCGTAGAGTCTGGAGTTAGGGACTCGGAGCGGATTGAGAAAAACAGGTGAATTTATTTGACTTACGCTTCAGGCGTAGGCAGAAAGGTCTTCAGTTACAGTTTGGAACACAAACAAACAATTAACAACAAAGGGGTCTGTTGGCCCGCGAGGTTCAGTCCGAAGACCTAGTCCCAGGGCTGGTCAACAGCTCATAAATGGGGATCACAAATAACAAAACGAACTGTAACACGTTGATGCTGAACCGCGTGACGCCAGTCCACAGCAATGGACAAATCGGGTGGTCGTATGAGAAAGCCGAGGTCAGGAGCCAGAAGATGAAGCAGCGGAGACGTCAGTTGGAGGGATGAGCAGAGTCGTAGTTGGTGAGGAAAGCCAAGGTCGATGATCCAGAACCGGGTTAAACAAAGTCCAGAGGGTGATCCGAAATCGTAAGCCGTTAATCAGTTCGAAAGGTAAGTCAGGAGCCAGATGAACGTAGTCAAAACCCGCAATACAATGAGCAATACGAAGAACTAAGCCACGGAGCCAAAGGAGGAGATCAATAGGCCCTGAAGCCTGACTCAGAGAACAGTCCCTGCAGCAGCAGCCTCTGTCTCTGGTCCACGCAATCTCCCCCCGAGGGAGGGGCTCACAGAACTTTTATATCAATTTGGTAGCCAATCAACGTGCTCTCCGCAGAGAAATTTCTAGTCCAATTACCTCATGTCAGGTTCTGACTGAGCATGCTCTCAGTCAAGAGCTGACACAGTCTGAGCATGCGTCTGTGGGGAAGGTAGGTCAGCAATGATTGACAGCTCCGCAGGTCACCCAGGGGGCAAGGACTGGGTGAGCCTTGGAAATTTCCACTCACAGCTTCAAACCGCGCATGTCAGTTTAACCTCTTCTGTACTGGCAGCACAGACTCAAAACTTTGCATGACAGGGGTCATTGTGTTACCCCACTCATGGTGCTCTGGCCAGGTGCCAGAGGACTGGAAAAGGGCCAATGTTGTCCCCATTTTCAAAAAAAGGAGGAAGGAGGACCCAGGTGAATACAGACCCATTAGTTTTACCTTGGTTCTGGGGAAGCTCTTTGAAAAAATTATCCAGGAGCACATCTGCAAGAGACCAGCAGGGGAGATTATGCTTAGGGGCAACCAACATGGGTTCATTGAGAGCAGGTCCTGTCAGACCAACTTGGTTGCCTTTTATGACCAGGTCACAAAATCTTTAGATGCAGATGTCACGGTGGATGTAGTCTTTCTGGACTTTAGGAAGGTCTTCAACACTGTCTCTCACCTCATTCTCATTAAAAAAAATTAGGTGACTGTGGTGTTGATGCCTACACAGTCAGATGGGTCACAAGTTGGCTAGAGGGCTGCACCGAGAGAGTGGTGGTGGATGGGTCATTTTTGACCTGGAGGGATGTGGGCAGTGGGATCCCCCAGGGCTTGGGCCCGCACTGGTCAATATCTTCATCACCTACTTGGGCAAGGGGGTGAAAAGCACCGTGTTCAAATTTGCAGATGACACTAAGATGTGGGGAGAGGTGGTCACGCTAGAAGGGAGGGACAGGCTACAACTAGATCTGGACAGGTTACAGGGGTGGGCGGATGAAAACAGGATGGGATTCAATACTGACAAGTGCAGGGTACTGCACCCAAGGAGAGAGAACCAGCAGCATACCTACAGGCTGGGGAACTCCCTTCTCATCAGCACAGAGGCAGAAAAGGATCTTGGAGTCCCTATTGATTCCAAGATGAACATGGGCCGCCAATGCAAGGACACAGTTAGTAAGGCTAACCGCACCTGGTCATGCATCCACAGATGCATCATGAGCAGGTCCAAGGAGGTGATCCTCCCCCTTTATGCGACATTGGTCAGGCCGCAGTTGGAGTACTGTGTCCACTTCTGGGCGTTGCACTTCAGGAGGGATGTGGACAGCATTGGGAGTGTCCAGAGAAGGGCCACTCCCATGGTCAGGGAGCAGCAAGGCAGGCCTTATGAAGAGAGGCTATGGGACCTGAACCTGTTCAACCTTCATAAGAGAAGGCTGAGAGAGGATCTGGTGGCCGTCTATAAACTTGTCAGGGGGACCTGCAGGGAATGTGAGAGTCTCTGTTCCCCCGAGCACTATCAGGAGTAACTAGGAATAATGGCCAGAAGTTGATTGAGAGTAGGTTCAGGCTAGATATCAGGAGGCGCTACTTCATTGTCAAGGTGGCTAGGATCCGGAACCAACTTCCAAGGGAAGTGGTGCTTGCTTCTACCTTTCAGGTCTTGAAAAGGAGGCCAGATAATCACCTAGCCAGGGTCATTTGATCCCAGCATCCTTTCCTGACCATGGCAGGGGGTCGGACTTAATGATTTGCTCAGGTCCCTTCCAACCCTACCATCTATGAAACTATGGTGAAGGAGGGAGTGGAGCAGGGGCAGGTGCTGCGGGATGTGTAGCTGTGGACGGCTAATCCGGGTAGTGGGAGGGAGACAGTTCAGCACTGCTGTGCATGCTCCTGGGGGTAGCATGGAGGGTATGTGCTCCCCAGATTTGTGCGTGGGGCAAGGGCAGGCAGTCTGCTATGAGCTTGGGGCCAGGGGCTGTGCCAGCCTCTTTGCAGTGTTGGGGTTGGGCCAGAGCTGCAGGTGGGGGCAGGGTGGGTGGTGGCAGCAGGTGGTGCAGCCCCTGGCCCTGAGCCCACGGTGGGCAGCCTGCCTTTGCCCTGCGCACAAATTGGAGGGTTCTGGGGGAGAGGCACATGCCCCCCCATGCCTCCCCTGGGGGTGCATACAGCAGCAGGGGGAGGCCCTGCCTCTGCACCCCTCCCCCCCCCCCGGACGAGCCTCCTGTGGCTCTGCCCCACCCTGCCTCAGCTTAGCAGCACCTGCCCCAGTCCCAGCCCCACTCCTTCCCTCACCATGGGGGCCTTGATTTGTTCCTCTGCGTGCCCCCCCCCCAAGCTGCTGGGCTGCATATTGGCTGTTGAATCAGTATCGGCCAATATGGCTGGTTAATAATCAGCCATCAGTATCAGCCAAAAAAATCTTTATTGGTGATCCCCTAAAGAAAACTAGTGTTCGTTCCCTTACTCTCAAGAAAATGTTGCATGGGGAAGGGAAAACTAATAGGCTGGAGAGATCCCAATAAGCAAGCTGCGTTTCTATGTGATTAAAATGCACTTATGTGATTATTCATTAATATCACCCATTCCCTTCTCGTGTGTGCATTTTACGAGTTAAAATTATGTGTGCATGTATTTCACACATTTTCAGGCTGCTAGTGAGTCTTTCCTCCTTTTCACTGGAGAAGTGAATTGAAGCTATGTGAGAGGGGAACCCAAGGTAAAGGAAGAGAAAGTCTGTCTTAGAGTTTGGGACACAGCTTCTTTTCCTTTTCCCTTTTTTCCTGGTTTGTGAGTGGGATAATACCATGGGGGTATTTAATCCTTGGAGCGCACTGAGCAGGGTTGGAGCCTGGCAGTTTTGCTGGCAGTTTCTGGACAGGACTAAAGGCCTGCCAGGTTTTGGCCAGGGTAAGACCTGGCACATTCTGTTGCTGTCACAACTTCTTTTGTGTTGGCATAGCTGTGTAGCTGAGTGTCGCTGTAGGTTTCTTTCTGTTTTTCCTGGGTTTTGAGTGGGATAATACCATGGGTTATTAATCCCCGGAGCCAACTGACCAGGGTTGGAGACTGGCAGTTTGCTGGCAGTTGTGGCTAGGGCTAAAAGCGTGCCTCATTTTGGGTCAGGCTGAGGAGCCTGGTATATTTTGTTGTCTAGTCCAGGCACAGTGCAGATAGGCTTGGACCCCCTTTTATTGTTTTACAGCTGTTGTGTCTCAGCCACGCTGCGTAGCTGAGCCCTGATATATGTTAAGGCCTGAGCCAGGATAGGCCTGGCCCCCCTTCTTTGAGTTTTTTTGCAGTTTGCTGTGCCAGCAGAACTGGGGATTGGGACCAGGAATTTTGGGGATGCAGTATGATGACTGAAGCTGCAAGTCACCCCCACAAAGCCACCATATATAGAAGTGGAAATCAGCACCCTACAGCTTCCCAGGGAGCTGGGGCCCTTTGCAGTGCAGAAGGATTTACACTCACTAGCACCTCCCTGCAAATCCCAAGGGGCAGCTCACAGGACACTTGCTAAGTAGCAAGTATTGGGGTGCAGCTGTCCCTTTGGGTGAGTCCCAGGTCCCAGACTGCCTGGGCATGAGTGGAGCCTCCCCAAGAGGGTGCAACCTATAGACTGTGCCTTGTAGTTGGTAGCATTTTAAATTGCATTTTGTGTTTTCCTTTGTTTTCCTTCCTTTGTTTTCTGTAATAAATCTGTCCTTTGTGTTAACTGCTTCCAAGAAGGGGACTTTTTTCATGCGGGACACTCCAGCCAAATGTAGCAATCCCAGATTTCTGGGTGGGGGCTCAAGGCACTGTGATGACTTAATGGATACCCCAAAAATTTGACCCCAGCCCTTGTTGCTGCCAACTGGTGCCTGGCAGAAGGGCTGCATTTAAAAAGTTGGGTAGAAAAATTATGATTTCTACCAAATCCAAATACAATATTTGAGGAAGAAAACTAAAATTCCAGGACACAATTTCATTTTGGCAAAATGAGCATTTTGGCAAGATAATGTGGACCATCATGAAGACTTGCATCAGTACTATAATAGTATCAACATCTGATTGAATGAATTGAGTTCATACAGTCCTGGTACCTTAACATTTCTCCTGTCTTGCAGGTGACTTACTTCCCTGTAGGATGAATTCGACTGAGTTGCAGTGAATTCCTATTTTAAAATCATAATGCGTCTATACGTATGCTGGGGGTGGGGGAGGATATACATGATGTGCAGTCTGCTGGAGCACGCTAATTAGCATGCTCCAGCAGAGTCACAGCAGACTCAATTAATCCAGCAGAGGTCCATCACATGTATAGGTGCCTATACTGTCTTTGAGAACACAAGGAAGCCTAGATTATTCACAGGGTTTCTGTGTTTTGCAATTAAAATCCTAGCCAACCAGAACTCATAAGCTTAAGTACTTTGTTGCACATCGGGCAAAGGAATTTTAGTAAGTGCCTGATGCATTTTATTTTTTTCAATATCACAAGATCAAAAGCTATTGGAAACTTGATTGATTTCAACTTATACTGCTTTGCTTGGGCCTTTGAGGTGCTGAAATTTTTTTCCTCACCCACTTCTTGAATTGGTTCCTAATTTGTCACATACTTCCTATTAGAACAAAGCTTTTCTTTCTCTGTAGTATTTTATCAACAGCTCTTAGGAGGCAAGTTTCCTTGGTTAACAGTATGGAGAAGATTACTCTGAAGAGGGAGAGCACTTTCATTATGTTCAATGCAAGTTCTAAAGAATAGCGTAAGCTCGTTAGTATGATGGACAAAGAATAAATGCCGTGAAGTTTTAGATGGTAAGTTTCATCAGGCTAACTACAAAAAATAAATTAATTTTTGTTTTTGAGCAAGAAATATAAATAGAGTCTGTCCTTTTATAATATATCTGTAATGATTAATCGTATGTGCAGTCTACATAGGTATTTTGTTGCATCTTCGCAGGTGCTCTTGATAGGTCATATTTTGAAAGGCAGATCATCTTGTATACGGAGAAAAGGTGCACACATGGAATTGTATTAAGCCACCGAGTTTTCATGTACAGTTACTGTATTTTCCTGCATACCTAGGCATTTTCAAGGAGTAGATGACTGTTTTTGCAGGGATGCTGAATGTGCACACACTTTCCACATCAAGTGGGGACACCTTCCTTTGAACATTTGGCCTCAGAACTTGGCCAACTTAGTATTCAAGATGACTTTTCTTTTGTGTCTGTAGATAATTAAATGCATACAATTTTTTGTGGAGTGGGAATATTTGAATCCTCTTGATGTGGTACAGTAGCTTCTTGGGTGAGACCTAGTCATGGTATTTCTCTGGGATGACTTTCAGGTTCCTGCTACAAGTTACATATGTTACACAGTTAACTGGTTAATAACGCAATAAATTTAGACCAGCCACATATGCAAAGTAATTATCACACAATAAAAATGATTATCCGGCTATAAAAAGAGCCAACCTGTTAATAAAGATAGTGCTTACAAATGTGTAACAATTCTATAGCTGGGTTCTGTCAAGCTTTAATTTGAACGTGTAGCAGGGCCCTCAGTTTCCTTCCTTGGAGGTTTGTTAACCTGTGAAGTGTTTGCTAGCTCCTAAACAACTTGTACCCTCAAGTTACCCTTTATTCACTGTATTAAAGGGTATCATAATTATTTGTAGAATCTGTTTTGTATATAAAACCAATGCCAATTTGAAAGTTATGCATCGAGTACATATAAATACAATGGGAGGCTCTAATAACAAGGCCATCCGAATATAGGCTTAGGGGCAGAATCTAGACTAGTGTTTCAAGTTTGGAGTAGTCTGGTCACAACTAGGATACAGAATGCTTGGCACTGATTAGCATCATTATACACAAGTTTTTAATTTTTTTGCCTTGATTTTTATCATTTGTGAAAGGGGAGAAAGTCTTGTATATTGGTACTGTTAGGAAAAAAACAAAATCTTTTGAGAGCCATATCTTTTAAAAACATCTATACTGTCTCCATGTGTCTTAAGATTTAGATCAGTGGTTCTCAAATGTTTTTTTTTTTCCCACGGACCACTTGGAAATTGCTGAAGGTCTTGGAGGACCACTTAAACCTTTTTTTCTTCTACAAATCAAAACGGACAACTCATATTTTAATATCAGTAGTCTTACCTCACAAGTACAGATATTCTCAACTTTTCTGCAGACCACCTGAATGGAGTTCATGGACCAGTGGTGGTCCGCGAACCACAGTTTGAGAACCTCTGATTTAGATCATTGCCCATTGTTTTATTTGATGAGCATATGTCAACATAAGAAATTGACAATGAGATTTCTAATCATCTGAGTTTTTGCCTCTTCCATCTTTTAGGTAATAGAAATTGTGCTTGAGTTGAGGGTTTTTTCTTTTCTTTTTTTTTTTAAAGGAGTTGTCTCCAGGGTGGATAGATGGATGTCAGTATCAGTATTGTGAATATTGCTGTGGCCATAGTGGAAAAGTTTTAGGAAGAAATTGGTTTGCAGTATTTTGTGAAAAGTCACATTTTGGACTTGTCTGAGCCAGTACTTCTATAGCTAGCTCCTTTTAACCCATGATGTGTCATTGTTTTGAGTCTAAAGTTGTTGATAGCTAAATATTTTTGTCTTGTTTTTTTCTTTCTTCAATATACTTCAGTATCATAGAGCTGCCTGGTTCTTTTCCTTTTCTTTTAAGTTATTTTGATGACACACATATTTCTCTTACTGGGAAATTATACCTTTAAAAATTCAGAGTTTAATCTGAGAGTCGTAAGCATATGCCAACCATTTAGTAACCATGCAAACACTAATTCTTGTTTTACAATGTGATGCCAAGAAATCTTTCCTTGAGATAAATGTGTGGATTAAATTAGGCTATTCTCAATTTAAACCATCTGCAAATAGTGGCTTAAAAAGAAAAATCTAGTTAGCCCATAAACTTTGAGAAGCTTAATACTGATTCAGTATGAGTTCTTGAATAAAAACATTTGTGTTACATTATGTTTCAGTATTTCATGAATTCGCCATTGTTTTTTGAAGCTAACTAGAAAGGGTATTTGAATTTAACCATTATTGATCACCTTGCTGCACTTCTGAGGTTTTTCAAACAAACGATGGCTTCACTGCCTACCCCCCAACATCTGAAGATTCATTTGGGTGTCTCCCCATCTTACATGAAAAAAAGAAGTTTGTTTCACATAATCCAAAGACAATTATTTTATTTTGTGTGGGAAACATTGTGAGAGAAGTTTGCCTGAGGTCCAGTGATCATCTTGTGAGGAAGATTAAGTGCACTGAAAGTTTCATACCAGTGCAAAAGCAAACCTGTGAAGCCCTCTGCATGCGAGTGGCTGCAAAAAAAAAAAAAAAAAAAAGGTTGCTATTTTTCAGCATGACAATATTACAGTAGCACATTATTAGAGTCGTATATAATAAAAGTTGCTGAAATTTTCCTTTAAATTGCAGGAAGTCAGAAATTGGAGCTTGACCACAATTGACCAGGCATTTTCCACCCGAGTCCTTGTGCTTAGTCTCTGGGCTAGTAGATGTGAGTTACGGTTTTTAAAGCCCCATGTATTTGGTACTAGATGGGAAATACTTGTTTCTTTTAGTTAACTAACACTCACAGTGTAATATGTGTACATGGCAGATGACATGTACCTGTGGAGCATTACCTGTAGATGTAGTACAAGTTTGGATAAAAGTATATATTTGCTTCCAACTTCAGAGTATATATATTTGTTTCTGCTGGTTTTTTTGCAGACAACATAAGATTATTCCTTAGATTAAGTCCTAGCCTATTGTGGAGCAAATTATAAAACTCCATATTCCTTTGCTGGGTTTGTCTGTGGAAGGTGATGTATTAATCTGTTTTCCAAATCTTTCTAGTCCTTCTGTGGCTACTGACTAACTACTATGCTTGTGACCCGTCCTCTTTTAAGAGGAATTAGTTGCTAGGCTATAGTGGGGACGTCTACATGTGCCATTAGGGGGTAGAAATAAACTGAAGGTTATTGCTCCGCTGTTTTATTGCTCCTGAGACGCTCCTAGGCATGCATCAGCACAGGCGCCTGGACTGCAGCACATTGAGCCAGGTCTCAGCAGTCCTAACTGGCAGGAGGAGCCCAGGGGGATCAACTGCTCCAACCTAGCTCAGTGTGCTGGGGAGGGGCTGGCTGGAGCACGAGGATGCTACAGTGCGGAGCTAGCCAGCAGGCAGCCCCGACATTGAAGCGCCGTCATTCTCCAGCCAGCCAGATCAGCATCTAATGGGCACTGCTTCACATGAAAAAAAAAACACCGCAGCAGGGTAAAACCTGTATTTAAAAGTCCTGCCCTGCTGTGGAGTTTATTAGTTTCATAGGGGTGCGCATGTAGACACGTTTACTGTATAGTTAATTAGAGGCCTGCGCAGTAAACGCTGTGTGTAGATGTGCCCAGTGACTATCAGGTGTAGCTAGGTTATGACTTTGCTACTCACTGTCCCATTCAGTCGTGGGCATATTGGAGCTTTGGGATGGTATCTTGGTACTGAGTGTGAACTTCTCTGTCATCTCCAGCTCTGAAAGTCCCAGGAAGTTTGGCAGACCTGACAGATCCTGTTATGTAGATTAAATGGCACCTGTGGCCTCTTTGGAACATAGAGGTCCATTATTTATGGAATCGTTGCTTGGCTTCTCTTTGCTGTACCTCTCACACCTCACCCCAGAGCAACCCAATCCTACAGACCCTGACTGAGTTCCTTCCCTGACAAATTGTCCAGTTGCCCTTCTGTATTACTAAACCAAACCTCTGTCCCTTTCTGCCCTGCTTTTTGCATGTATGTGGGATTCTTATCTTAGGTTTGCCTCTTGCAAACCCGTTCTGTAGCCTCATTAGGCAATGGGGAGCTGAATTTAAGTTTACTGGTACCTAATTAAGTATATCTTGATTACACCTAACTTTTAGTCAAACAAGCCCAACATGAAATTTGAAGATTGCACTTGGATGCCCAAGTCCTTGGCTGTGTCCTTAGAATCCTGAAATTAAGCATTCCCAGAGGTCCTGGCCCTATGCACATGTCTGCCTTTTGAAAAATTACCTGTGTGCCCAAATGGAAACAGATGCTGGAAAAGGGTTGCTCATTTAGGTACTTAACTGATTGTGAAAGTGTTGTCTTTTGCTTTAAAGGAGAAAACTAACATTTTAATTAAACCCAGAGGAGAACCTCTCGCCACATAGTTTTAGGTGTTGTGTAGTCGATGCTCATTTGCTGACCTAGCGTCCTGCAAACAGTCCATGAGGATGGCCGCTGCTTTTCTTTACATCTGTGTGTGAGCGCTCTTGTTTTGGCCTTACAGAAATCCAAGAATGGATGGGGAAGTGTAAGAATGAACAAACTTCACCCTGAAGGCATTGATAGCTAGAGTTTTATTTTGGACACCTCCCATCCCCAAAACATTTGCTGCATCAGGGACAACCACTAAATGAGTTCCTGTGCTGGCCGTCTTCTCCAAGAGAGCCTTGGAGCATCAGCCTGCACATTCTTTGGTCAGGAGGGCTATTAATCTCAGCACATAATTTGAGTGCTATTAAAATATCTCACATAAAGGTAAGAGTGGTGTCAAAAGGTATAAATGAAGGCTTACTCCGGCACTGAAGCATTAATGGATTTAATTTAAATAATACACACAGAATGTCTAAGTTCTCCTGTTGTCTGGTCAGTGTTTATTAAATGCTGGTTATTAAACTGTGATGAAACTGATGATACAGGTGCAAAAATAAAGAATTTAATAAAATGTAATTTCAGTTTCATTGTAAACAGGAGTGGGAGTGAAATAAATATGAAAGCATTTATAAAAGGACATTCATCAAATAAAGAGATTTTGGTTCTTTGAGAATAGGAGAATCAATGGAGGGTAAAAACAATTTACAAATAATGCAAACTAAATTACTTGAGTGAAACAGCATTAGTTAAAATTTGGGGGTTCAAACTGGTTTGTGTCTGAAACTTAACTGTTGCTCTAACAGGGATAATATGATTTTTAAAGCAATAATAAGGAAGGTTGCTTTTAGGAAAACATGGTGGGAAAAGCAAGGAAGGCTTATTTTTCTGGTTTCCATGTCATACGTTTGTTTCCCAGTCGGAGATGGGAGAAGACTACAAATACAGGAAAGGCACGCTAGTTTTGTAACATTTGCTTTGATGTTTTTATGGTTGAGGAGCATAGAAATAATATAGTCAGTTATTCCCTAGGTGACGGAGGAAACAATTAGATTCTGATGTATGAGGGGAAAATAAATTGGGCTCACAAGCTAAGAGATTGAGCAAGGGCGTGCCCGCAAGAAGAAAAACAGGAAGCTGCCATGTGCATCTGCTTGTTTAAAGCATTTTGGCCTGGAGTCCATTTATTTATTTTATTTTATGGTGCTGCTGTTTAATTGGAGGCAAAATGCATTTTTTTTCTTCTTTGATGGAAGAAAACAAGTTTGTTATCTTTCTTCATAGAACCGGTTTTTGTTGGTGGTAGTGCATAGATTTGCTTTTAAGTTATCAGAAAAAGTAGTTGACTTTGTACTTGCTAGATACGGAAGTCCTTCTTATGCTCCATAGGTTGTATTATACATGCTATATTGCCAAGTAATTTAGGTCAAAGCCTGCTTTGAAACAAAAGGGCATGTCTCAGAGAGCAGCGCTGGCATTACTTGTAAGGCAATACCCAGTGCTCATCTTGCTATTATTTGCATGTGATTACTGGTATTCTTAACTTGTATGTGTACTCTCTGAGTATAATTTTTGCTGTTAAAGTTGGTTCAAAGTAATTTAGGGTCCAGTAAGTTTAAATAATATTTTCCCTTCCAGAGTAAAGTTAGAAAATTCTCTTAGAGCAGGTTGTTCAATAGACAGACACAAATTCAAGGATTCTGTGTTTACTATTCAGAACTTCATTTACATCCTGGATTCATAAAGGTTTGTATAGTTTATTTTCTGGCTGAAGTAGGACAGTGATGTTTGCTGACAAATACACAGATAAAAAGCACTGCGTTATTATGGCTCCTTATTGATGGGGGTTTTTGTATATTGCTGAATTAGTTTGAAGGATACTCTTGCATACTACGAGGAACATAGTAAGTTGATACCAAAGTTATGTTTCATCTGCTCATAACAATTTGGGTGAGTTCGGATTCTCCCTCCCCCCCTACAGTTATTTAGTCTTGTGAATTTTAAGCGTCCCAAAAAATAAGCATATTAATTTCTTGAGATTTGTAGTTAAAATGGTATGGGCATTATTAAACAAAAGGACAAGAAGTTAGTTTTGTTACCAGCCTCCATGTTTACTTCAGCGACTGTGTTCTATGTGCGTCTGTTAACCCATTTGTAAAGCACTTGTTGTTCCCTTCACATTGCCATTGCAAATCTTAATTGTTTGTAAAACTCTTCAGGGTTCTGAAATGAAGGCTGCCTTAGATGCACAATTTAGTATGAAATCTGGAGTTCCCATGATTCTAGATTTATTTTACTGGATAGCCAGATTTGTTCTTGTTCTCTAGAGATAGGTGCAGGATTGCTATAGACTGTTGATTCTCAACCAGGTTGCCATGGCACCCTAGGGTGCTTTGAAATCCTTTCAAGGGTGTCATAGGGTGCCATGCAGTGTTAGCAGTTAGGTGTGCATCTAAAATAAGACTCCTCTGACGGGGATAATATGATTTTTAAAGCAGCAGTAAGGAAGCTTTCTTTAAGAAAAATATGGTGTGAAAAGCAAGGAAGAGGGAATTTTTGTCTTGTTTTTTCGTTTTTTGCAAACATTCACAAGATAAACCCAGAGATTTCAAATAGGAATACATAGTGTCAAAAACACTGTGACCTGTTGTGTCTTTCTGAGGTCTTTGCAATTCTTGCAAAAAGAATTGCTCTATTGTTTTCCTATAGTCAAAAAAGCATGAAAACTAAGAAATGGCATTTTCAGGGACGGGGGTGTGGAGTGGCTTGAGTGTAACGAGGGGTGCCTTGAATCTAAAAAGGTTGAGAATTGCTGCTATAGACAGTAAGCAGTGTTGGGTATACAGTAATTTAACTAAATTCAATGCATGGTGTCTAAAAAGCTTTTTATCCTTTTAGGATTTCTTCTAACATTTGGGGAGCTTTTAATAAGGAGCCTCTGCTTAGAGCACAGAGCAGCTGCAAGTAGCGATGCCATTTTAAAGGCCCAGAATGGCTTTCCAGGATCAGTGCCAGCTAGCAAGCGTTACCACCTTCTGTGAAAGCCCTAGGAACAGCCCTGCTGTTACACCAGCCTTTTATTTCTGTGCAAACATTTTGTGGGCTAATTTTGCTCTCTGAATCAGTAATGTGATTATAAAAAGTAGCCAGCTTGAAGTGATTCCAGCTGTATGGAGCATCTCATTTTAGCCTGGATTAATGAACACAGGAGGGCAGTCTTTCTCAAGAATGTAGGGGAAAACACCAAAATGAAACAAAGGAAGCTTGAACCTTTCAATTCAATTCTGTAATTTTTGTATTTTGCTTGCTAGTTAACTGCATGCAGATTGCTTTCTCCCCTGCCACCACCCAACTCAGAGCCTTTTGAAGGGGTGTATAATACTGCCAGTCAGTTGGAACTTCATAATTCAGAGAATTATTGAATGCCTTGTATCTCTGTATTGGGTCTTTCTAATATTATTCTCTGCCAGAGCTAGTTTCCAACCAAGTGCAGTTTTTCATAGAAGTCATGGAGTGCTAAACTGATGAAACTGTAATCTATTCCAATTCTTGCTCTGAACCAAAGGAATACTTGTAAACCCATTATTTGAAGCCAGTTTGGCCTTCTTTCAATGCTTAATGCTGAAGCCATTGTCTCTGTGGTATATTTTTAGTGTATATAGCACTCTGCAGTTTAGCATATATAACCTCTGTTTATTGGACAATGCAGCATAATATGACACAAAACTAAAACTGGCATCCAATGCAAGTAGAAATATATTATGCTTATTACTTGTTAAGTAACAATCTGTTTGCTTCTACCACTGTTGCATATAATAGTAGCAACAGTCACTTGCAAGGAGTTCGATCTCTGCTGCAGATATAAAACAGCAAATGTTGTGTTACTCAATTTTAATCCCTAATGTCAACATATTATTTGAAAATAGGGGATGAGAGAGGAAGAAATGAGAGGACTTAAAAACCAGAACTATAGAATACATTTTACTAACACAGTGGGCGTTTTTCTTTTAGATTGGATGTACAGTTATACAGAATTTGAATAATGTGTCTTATACTAAATCTTCTGGAAAATTACCTTCAGCGCTTGATGGTTGTGGCTTAAAAGAAGATGTTAGCTATAAGTAAGGATGCATTTTAAAAGTGTTTAGTAAGTTAATTAGTTTTATGTACTTTTTCTGTAGTCATGGACATTGGCTACTTTAGACTTAAAGTGGTATTTTCTTTGGTAATCTTTAAATTTTTTTGTGAACAAATAATCTCTTTAATTTTGTAACCTTGTTTGAATTATCTGCTTTTGTAGTTTAGAGGCGCACATGTTTTTAAAAACTTTCCTTTAATTTTTCAGGGTTTGTTAATGAGATAATTATTCCATTTTTTTTCCATTGAGGAAACAGCTGTTTTGTTATGTTTTGTTTTGTAATGCCATAGGCATAAAACTGTTTAGGGTAATTTTATAGTTACATGGTAACTAGGGTTTAAAGTGAACTTGGCCAGGGTAATAAGTAAGCTTCGTTGGGCAAGTGCTGTAATCTTTTTTGCAAGAGGCAAGGATTTCTTGGGGCGATATCTTTATTGCACCGAATAGAAGATATCGCCCTAAGAAATCCTTTCCTCCTCCATAATTTCTGGACCATCGTAACTGTAACATCACTCTTACACTACCATGATCTTTTTGCAAAGTTTGAACTTTCATGTAAAAGAAAATTAAACTTCTAGATAACTTTTCACACATAAGCCAAGTGTGACTGAGACTGGGATCTGTATGCAGATGGACAGTTCTAGTGCCCCAGACAAACTTTTAATGTCAGGCCCCCCTTTGCCAGAGATGATGATGATAATAATGAAAAAAAACAAAACCTTTTCAGGCCCCCTTTCTGTTCAGGCCCCGGGGGGCAGTTGCTTGGTTCGCCCATGTTTGGCCTTGCTTGGAGCAGCAATGAAATCAACCAGAATCGGATCAATTTCCCACTGTTGCTGTTTGAGAGCACCCTGAGTGCCAGTGGGTCTGAGCACTGCAGTTACAGAAAAGAAGAGAATCAAAAAATAGCCTTGGGAGAGGGAAAGACCCTCCATTCACTAGCACATACCTTGCATCTGCTAAAGAAGGATTCCTGGTAACTCTGGGGCAGGAAATTGGATTGCGACATAATCGCTATACATGCACAGTTGGTCCTCAAGCCCTCTCTCTATGTTTAGTCCTTTGGTGCTAGTTGTTTTGTAAAATTGTACAAATGAGTGCTTTGTGGTCAAATTCTTACTTAGGATATCAGGTTATATTATTGTTAGTGGCGGTGGTGGTAGTGCTGTTGCTGCTGTTAAAAAACAAAACAAGAAACAGCTCTGGTGTATTGTGCCATATTATATCTGATTCCCACTGGTTATACCTTATTTCCAAAAAAGAGTTGTGTTGAGATTCTAGAATATTTGCCAATAAGTTGTAGAATTACCTCTTAAATCACTAGTACCCCTGGGGCACATATGCCACAGCGTGGCATATGAGGCATTTTTCTTGGCACATGCACCTCTGGGTGGGTGGTGGGAAAGGGGCTGGGACTGAAACGACACAAGGATTGGGTCCCTCGTGGCTACCCCACCATCTGCCCAGCAGTGCACATGCACCTGCTTCCGGCAACAAGCCAGGCTGGAGCGCTGCAGACCCCACTGCAGCTGCTTGCAACCTCCCAGCTGCTTGCTGCAAGCACTCCGGGATTGGTGGCAGGGGCCTGCCCAGAGCTCAGACCAGCTGTGGCAGGTAGCCGGGAAGCTGCACGTACCTGCACTGGGGTCTGCAGAGTCCCGGCCCGGTTTGTTGCTGACAGGGGAGCCAAGAGAAGCCCAATCTTCTTGTAGCAGTGCAGCCCTGGCCCCTTCCCCACTGTCTACCCCGAGGCGCTCGTGTACCTGTAATGAGTTGGGCCAGGGCTCTGCAAACCCCAGTGCGGCTGCTTGCACCTTCTAGCCATTTGCCACAGTCAGCCCAGGCTCTGGGCAGACCCCTGCTGCATGCCACCAAGCTCAGGTGATGGGAAGGCTGCGAGCATCTGCACTGGGATCTGCAGAGCCCCAGCCTGGCTTCTTGCCGACAGCAGGGGCAGGCGTGCCTTGGGATGGACGGTGGGAAAGGGGCCTAGGCTATGCTGCCACAAAAAGGGCTGGACCCCTCATGGTTAATCCACCATCCTTCCCTGGCATGCCAACATCTTCCAAGTAGAGGTTGCAGGTGTTTTTGGCACTTTGTCCAAAGACGTTGCCAACCCCTGTCTTAAATGGTGGAAGTACCTTCACTCAAGATGCTTGAGAATACCTAATACACTACAGTAATTTGCATTTGGGAGTTAGTCTAGATAACCTAGTAAATTATTTCCATATCTATGCCTTTATAATTTACTTCTGATGTACACCAAATGCTTGTCTATAGAAGACTTTCTTTAAAAAAAAAAAAAAAAAAGTATATTTCTACCAGTAATAATATCACTAGAAATGCTGGCATATGTATATGGGCTACTGGTAGCTGTTGGCATTTTAAACTATTGTCTAAGCCTGTTCTGATCAGTGTTAAATTATATGTGCACACTACTGCTGTTTAATGCTTTTTCCCTTGCTACCACTGTGTGTAGCAAATGCATTCATAGCAAGTGGGAAATTCTAAGATAAACAGAATATTACTGTTCACCGAGGATGTAAGTGAAATCTTTTTCACCATTTTGGGAAGGTAAGCCTTACCTAGCATAGCTCATGATTGGAATGATTTGCCTTGGACAGCTATGCAAAAGCATCTGTCCCAATGTAAAAGTGGGGTAAAAATTCCCCAGTTAAGGTAGATTTACATTTTATATAAGGGGTGATGTCCTATGGTCATGATTTTTTTTTTTTTTTTTTTCCCCTGTTCTTCCCTCAGGTCATCTGGGTTTTTTTTTCAAAATATCCTGCTCATGTATCCATTTAGATATTTTTCACTGGATAAGATTCAACGGTAGTAGTAGATAAGTCATTAGTAGTTTATAGGAAAATACAGAAGCAAATTGGATAAAATACAACTTGAAGATAAATAGAAGTCAGTTTAATTAATTTTATTTTCTTTAACATTTTTGGCCTAAACAAATTTTGTCACAGGCACAGCTTTAGGCTTAGCTTCATCTTTTTCTTTTCCTGGAATGTACATAGGGAGACAACTTTATTAGGACCATACTATAATTAACAATTATAATCTTTTAGTATACCCTTTTTTATACGTGGTTTATTTTATTAAATCAAAGTTCACTTCAGAAAGGTTGTGCTAAAGATGGGTCACTGCCAGAAGACAAAAATCAGTCACTCCAGAGGATATTTGCTAACAAGAAGTTTAAGTGTGTCTGCCTAAAGAACATCATTCTCTCTAAATATCAGAATAGACTAACATCATCCAGCAACAGTGTACAGTAGTGTTGTATGGTAGGCTAAATAGACACTTACTGAAGCAACATTTAAGCTGCTTCAAATTATTTGCCAAGTGAATTGTATGTATTGGATATAAGATTTGAGTATTTCATAGTACCTGGAACAAAGTTCATGGAACTAGCAGCAGATCATCTGCAATGCTGAATAAGATACAGCTTCAATTACAGTACCTGTAAATAAACCTGTGTATACCTGTGTAAACAAACACCATCAACTTTTTTATGCTGATCGAAGTGGTGCTTGTTGTCTTAAGTTTAACAAATGCTCGAGACTTCTTCAACCAACATGATCTTATACGTTATGAATGTTTTTTCAGTGTGGTAGAAAGAGTAATTTATTTCAGTAGTTCTGTGTGTAGTGAATGTAGTGCCATTTATGCAAGTGGCTGTGGAGACAAAGGATATGTTTATTTCTTTTCAGGAGACAAATAGAAGTCAAACCTCCCTGGTTGTAGAGGAGAGTGCAAACCAATGCAGTCTTGTTCTTCCATTAGAGTATTTTGATATTTGAGACTTCCTCAGTTTCATTTGAAGAGGTTTTACTCAAAACCTGAAAACTGGTTCCTAAATGTATTTATAAAATAAATTTTGAACTTTGTTTTCTGGCTCTGGTAATATAATTTTTAATGAGATGTGAGTACTACTACTGCTATTGAATTAAAGACAGTCTGCTGTGTATTCGCTACATCCTTGTGACAGTTCTGAAGGCTTCCATCTGACTTATCTTAGGTGTTTGAAAGTTTGAGGGCTATATATCTGCTTCTAAAATAGGAATGCATTTATCAGTGATTGATGAACCTCAGTTATTTCAGCTTGGACTCAAGGTCATCAGCTAAAATCTCATATGTAAGTATATCCTGTCTCTTAGTGCAGTGTGAAATATTGCATGATGAACTGGGAGACCTCAATTTAGTGATGAATTTGGACTTTCAGGCCCCTGAGTGAGCTAGTAGGCATGGGTAATCTGAGAAATTAACGTACAATATTCAGTCTTCAGGAGTAGGCTTTTTAACATGGTCTGTGTTTTAGATTATACAGCTGGACGTTCTATCCTTCCGGGGGGGGAAAAAGCATTAGGATTGTTTTCTTACTTTTAAATTAACTTATCAGGCTGAAGGATTTCCTTTACAAAAGTTTTCTGTTGTAAAGATTTGCCACCTAAAACTTTCAGAAAGTTTAAAAGTTTTCTTTTGTTCTACATAGGTGAAAGTATTCTATGAGTCAAATATGAACATACTATGGATGTTCTAGATGTGGGTACTAAATAAGCACTGAGGGTTCAAAATGAAAAAATTGTGCCTAGAACGACTTACTAAAAATTAGGCAAATACTGAGGTATGTAACTGAATAGGGATCTGTTCTTTGAATATTTTCCACTAATTATTTTTGATCTGTAGATTGTTTACAAGTAACACTAAACATCTTATATTTGAAATACAAGATGTGGTAGTTTGCCCTAATAATACTGGTTGGATATAAATTTTAGAATTAGGTTTCCCAGGTAAATGCTTTGGTGTACAAGTGCAAAATCTTCTTTCGTTAAATTATTGATACTTGCAGTTTTTGAGACTATTTCTGCTTACATACTTGTTCAGGAGGATTTATGTGGGAAATTAAAAGAGCCAAGAGCATTTTTTCTGTGTAAAACGTTTGAAATAAATCTAAGGTATCTGACCAGCTGTGCTCTTTAATAATCCTTTTTTTCTCCTTCCCTATCTTACACGCATTTGCATTCTTCATGTATTTATGTTTATCTGCCAACCAATTAAGCACAGTGGTTTTAACTCTAGCCCAATACATTTGAGCTATTAATCTTTTATATTTCAGGCAGACTTGCCTGCTTAAGTGTTTGGAGAAAAACATTGTGATGCAGCAACAATTTCAGTTTTCTTGGTGAAAATAAAACAAATTGGTTAAAATGATTTAAGAGATTATTTATCTTCACTTCACATTTCATATATTAAGAAATGCTTTCATTCTTACACGTTCATAGTTTAATAGATGTAGGGTCAGAAGGGACCTAAGTAGATTTTCAAGTCTGATCCCCTGCCCTGGGCAGGAGAGAATACTGGGGTCATCTGACCCCAGCTAGGTGATTGTCAAGCCTCCTCTAAATATGTTGATATTTAATTTTAAGAATGACTTTTTTTAAGCTGAGTTAATCAATGAAAATTGTACCAATAATACAGTTACTTTAATTTTAAGTTAGCCAACTCAATTCAGTTTGTTCGTTTTAAACATACTGATCTGTGCTATCCAAATAATGGATGAAGAAGGGAAGTTTGCCAGTATTAAACTGACAAAACTTGTAAGGCAGAATTTATCTCTGGTATAGTTATGGAAGTCAATGGAGCTATGCTAAGGAATAGCTTCATGTGTATTTAAAAGAAATCTCAAGAGACCTGAAATAAGATGTACCATGAATCCGTTTTATTTTCTTTTTAACAACCTATGAACAATCCTACTCTTTTATAATCTTATTGTGAAGATGCTTTTTATTTTGATCAGATGGTGACATCTTTAAAAAAGGTCATTTGCAATCCTAGTCAGCTGGTGCATCTGCATCTGTTCCAGTTCAGATATGGCTTTATTTCCATCTGATGAAATAAACCCTTTGCTTTCATGGCAAAAGTAATCAAGAGGCATCCTGCAAAGTTGTTATGAAATGTAGGCAGACAAGGTTTTTTTATGTAAATCTGATATCTTTCATTAGCCCAATTGAGATAGATGGAAAAATTATTCTTTGCAAGCTTTTGGGTACAAATACCCTTAGTCAGGTTGAATGTATGTGTTTACTATGCCATCAAACCATGTCTGACTTACAGGTATGTTTAATCTTTATTTTTTTTAACCAAGATATTATAATCACACTTGTTTATACATGCCGCTTAGCATAAGCTATTTGTAAAACATGGAACTGGAAGGAGAATTCCAAGTAGAAACCTATGTGGTTAGATCTTGGAATTGGTCAGTTTAAGTAATTTTTGTTTTCTGCCTCAGAGAGAATATTTACATTCTCATCAAGCAGTTTGATTTTATCTTGCCGGGCCTTATGTAGTTGATTCTTTCTTTATCCTCCTTCAGCTTCAAAGAAGAGAAATGTGCCTTTCCCCAACACTTCTCTAAGCTTTTGGCTAATCAAAGCCGGGGGGGGAAAAAGAAAGAAAAGCCCTGCATCTCTCAAGTTTCTGTGTTTATGGAGTACCCTTTTGTACTGGAATATACCACTTTTTTTTAAAATTTGCTTGGAAAGAGGTTGGATTTAGACATTACATTTTAATTATCTCAATATGTTGTCCTTACTGCAAGCATTTAAGGAGGCAGCACATCTGTGATGCAGAAAAATAACTTCTGAAAGAAAGCCTGTTGAGATTTGGTTGTCTGATCCTGTTTGCCCTTGTTAGTAATTTTTGGGCAGATCAGTTCATGCCTGCTAACTAATTTCTGCTAAAACATCTTCTTCTTGGTCCTTCGCTGATCTGGAAAACTTTTTGCCTTCTATCTTTTCATGTATCAGAGGGTGTTAAGATTGTGGGTCTTCGATGGCTAATTCTGTATTTCATTCTAAGCCCGTGATGCTTAGAGCTACACAAAACACTCTTGAAGGTAGTTATTTTGAGTCCTCGTTGTGTAAGTAAAGCTGTTTCCCTATCTTTGTGCTCTGTGGTCTTGGAATATTGAAACAAGCGTCATAGATGTATATGATACTGTAATTCTGAAAGAGCAAATAAAAATACCTTTGCTTTTCTTTCTGAAGAGAAGAGCTTAGGAAGAAGACCTGTTACTTATGACAGGAAGGATAGAAATGCAGTGCATCACCTTTTGCATTATGGATTATTCTTTAAGCTGATTATCAGATAAACTCAAAATTCTCACTATCTCCCAGAATATTATTGGGTTTCAAGGCTCAAATGTTAAGAGGTTCCATTTTTGACAAAATAAATCTTGAACTAAGTTTTAAACTTACCTTTGGAATCTAATATTCTAGTGAAGTTCAGAGAGATCCTTCCAAGATCATAAAATCATATTCTTACATGTGTGGGTTTTTTTTTCCAATCTATCTTTAGTTGTTGATATTTTTGTGAGAATGAAAAGATTACGATTTGAGACGGGGTTAATGCAGTAGCTGACTGGTGTAACTCAAAAAGCTAAAAATTACTCAGACCTGTGTGAAAAGACCGAATGAAATTTCACTGGCTAAGTAGGGCTGGCTTAATGGGGTCATGGACATTGCCTAGAACAAGGGTGCTTACCCCCTGGCCTTCAGTGCCATGTCCTCTGGTCTGCAGGGACTCCCATGAGTCCAGAAATTTGGTGGAGAGGGAGTAGTGCCACCATTTCACCGCTGCCAAATTTCCACACCCATAGGGAGTCCCAGGCCACACACACACGAGATGTGGTGCCCTATTGTGGCACATAGAGTCAGACACGGGGTGAGGTGGGCCACCAGTTATCAGTCTGGTTGTGGGTCTTGCTCTGGTCTGCAGAATAGCCCTGTGCCACTCATCTGGGCATTGGGCTAAAAGCTTGAGCACTAGTGAACTAGACCCTGCCCTAAACAGTGGTAGAGCAGGCAGTTATGGGATGGGTGAAATCTGAATAATTTAAAAGATATAAAGTTTTATTTAAATATTAATTACAAACTTATTTTAGCTTACCTACTGATGGGTTCTGTTTTATATGGGACAAGTCTTGAATGTTCCCAGTGAAAAATGTTAAGTGAAAATGATTTTTTAGACAATAACTTAGTTCACCTAGAATGTACTTATGCAGTGTCCTTACACCTTTATAATTCATAGGGCTTTTAAAAAGACAGGTAAGTATTAATAATTGTATGTCATTGATGGGGAACCTGAGGAAAAGGTGATTTTTTTTTTTTTTATAACATACCCAATGCCTCTTGTTCAGAAATGGAAATAGAACCCAGGGTCCAGAACATCATGCTAACTCCCTTCTAATGAGATGCTGATAGGGAAGGGTACTTATTTTCATTCACTATTGACATATATAGTTACCTCAAGTATGGGTGAAGTTATACAAATGGACTTCAAAATGCTTTTGATATTGTAAAAAAAGTATGTGCATGTCCCAAAGCTCTCAACCATGGCATGCTTAAATTACATGCATAGCCCCTGAAACCCAAGGACCCTGAAATGGCTACTCTGCATGGCACTTTTCCTGTTTAATCTAAACCAGGAATAATATTATGGATTCAGAGGCAATGTGGCTTTGGAAGAAAAGCTTTGGGATGAAAAATCTGTTTTCCTTTCTCTGCCCCCCCGCCTATCTAGGACTTTCTGTGGCCTGAGAAAAGCTGCCACAAGTATTAAAGACAAGAGGTGCTACTGTATTCTCCAGGGCATCTCCCATATCTTTCATATGTCTCCGTGAGTTAGTTTCTGTACCAAGTAGTTGGCATATTGTGAAAACTAGTCTCCAGCTTAATCTTTCAACCTGCCTTTAGACTGTTGATATGACCCTGAATTTTCTATCTATTTCCTCCACTGTTTTATGTTTTAAAACAGAAATTTCCTCTTTGGACTCCCCTATGCTTTCTTCCTTTTTACATGCTATTCCTTATGCCCTTGCTTTTCATTCTGATTTTTCTTTGTTATCCTATTTTATACAATATTGCAACATTTCAATCAATAACACCTAACCAAACTTAAATGCTCTCGCCTCCCAACTGACTTTTTTTATTCAACTGAGACCATTGCTCCATAAAGTTTATTCTTCTGAACATTTCTTTACCTTAGCCAGGCCTCTGTGTGACTGAGAGAAGCAGTGCACATGCTTTCAAACTGTTGTTTGAAGAAATGTTTGGTTTTTACATTTCTTTTGTATAAATGGTCTGGTGTTTATAATATGAAGCATTCTTCTAATAAATGGCACTTGTGGTTGTAGAATGCGTCTACCTCAGCATTTTAACTAACCACAGCAGCCATTTGTTACTTTGTATATTCTGCATCTTTTCCATTATCATGCAAGTTACCAGCATTTCTGAAAGGTGCCAAGAAGAAAAGGAAAAAAGATGCATATAGTTGCTTCCCATTCTGGATTAATTTCTGCAACCAATCCTGATGTATACTGGCACTGGCACAGATGCAGAGGATTGAGGCCCTATTTATGAAAAGTAGAAAAGTCATAGGTCAAGAGGTTAACATTAAATGCTACATTTTAATGAATTATTTATACAGTATTTTGCTGAGATTTCCATGTTGTTTCATGCTGCACATTTTAAATTGAAAAAGTGTTTTGTGGATTGTTTTGGCTTGGAGAAGGGTGTGAGTCATAAAGTTGGCTTTGTCTGGTTTGTGAACTGTGGGGGGAGTTGAGGCCAAGCTATATTTAGGAGTATCAAGTGATGTAAAACTGTGCAATACTGCAAAATATCAACATTATTAAAGGGACAGCGTCAGGTAGTTCAGGTCCAAAAAACAGGTTTTACATGGGTGTGGTATGAACGAAAAAACAACTAGAAGAGCTAACAGCAATGGGTTGAACAGAAACATGCTTGTGTAGAAATTAAAGCTCAGATAGTGCAACTTATTAACAGACAAGTGAAATTGAAACATACAATTCTAATGTCATTTCACAACACAAAAGCATAAGTAAGACTTGATAATGTTTGTTGGTTTGTTTGGTTAAATAAGACCCTTTCCTCATCCAGCCTTTTGGGGATGGACGGACTGAAAGTTGGTGGGGGAGGTATTGACTTTGTGTTTTGGCTTGAGAAGAGGAGCAGCTGCTACCTTTCTCTTGATTTTATTTTAAATTTTTGGCAAATGGACCTGGAACCAGTAATAGGTGCTTTTTCTGATATTAATTGATTTAAGATCCAGTCCTTTCAATTTGCAGCCCTTTCTCACTTCTATAATCGAATTCCCTCCACTGCCAGTGTCTTGAAATGAAAGACTATTTTAACCCCAGGCTGCCTTTCTCTCATAGTTAGGGACTCTTAGGCCAGGTCCACATGAGCATGGATGTTTGGTTCCTTGGGGACAACTAGCAGCGTCACACCTTGTGCTGCTGCTAGTTGTTTCCGGGGAACACCTGTGCCACGTGCCCTCTGGCATGTAGCAGTTTACCCTGGTTGGAGTAGGGGAGCCTGGAGTCAGCATTGGGCTGGCCGTAGCAGCCTTACCTAGGATCCTGGGAGCCTTCTGGGGTTGCAGCAGTGGCAATCCTGCTGTTTGGAGCATAGCCCCCAGCCAGAGTGTATGATTGAACTGTTGAAGAGAGAGAACCAGTTACTGGGAGCAGAAGGCAGAGAGCAAGACCCAGACAAGCTCTGCCCAACACCCATGGAGCACAGTGACTATCTACTTGAGAGGAAAGGGCAGAGAGACCCCTACCAGGGTGTGGGGCTTAGGGCAAATCAGCCTGTGCAGGGCCCAGAGTAGAAGAAGCTGGGGGGAAGGTGGCAAGTGGCCAGGTGGAAAGCCGATGGCAGCAACACTACAGAGTCACCAGCACTAAGAGGGCCCTGCAGCAGGGGCCATGACTGCGCCACCTGGCTCTATGGGGCCCCCCAAAGTGCAGGGCCCAGGGCAGTCTCCCCGATTCTCCCCCCCCCCCCAGGATGGTTCTGGGAAAGGGGCAGGCTAAAGGGAACATTGAAGCCCTGCAGGTGATCCGTGACAAGACCAGATGGACTGCCAAACCAGAACATCCGTCCTCCTGTGCATATTTACCATCAAGGCATGGCAGGCGAGTGGTGGGTGGGGTTGGCTATATACATTGTGGATCCAGTAACTCAGCATAGCTCTGAAGCAAGAGAATATGACTCGTTTACTGTAATATTATATTATTGGGTCAGCCTTTGTTGCATAATTTTAGATCCTTTTAGCTTAACTGGGAAGCATGGACCTAACGTTGTTTTCTGATTCTCATTAAAAATCAATCATCTTGCATCAGGTCATGTTCTTAAAACCCATTTTTCTTTTTTACCCATTTGAGGGAGGAGAAACTTCTTAGAATACTGCATGAGTCCTACATGATGAGCTGTCTGATTTCCTGTTCAAACCTGACCTGAACTATATTAATATGTAACAGTTAAAATCTGCTGAAGTCTAAATGTTTTTTCAGGACGTCTTCACAAAAGGCTTTGGGATGATTTAAAAAAAAAAAAAAAAGGTTTACTTTAATGGGATCCACTTTATAAATGGTGCCTTCAGGAAACAAGGTCTGTTGTGTGCCTGTCATTATTTCACAACTGATAAAGGCATTAAAGTAATCAAGTACAACATGAACCAGTTTTAGTGGGAATGGGCGTCTCATCTGGATTCTTCACAAACTTTTAAGCCAGTATCTATCAGGACCAAATGGTCAAATTTCTGTGTATCAAAAAAGCAGCTGGCATTCTGAATTTTAAGGTTTTGCTTTGTCTTGAAGAAGCAGTAGCCCAGCCTATGTTGTTACTTGTGGGTGAAAAATGATACCACACTTGTGAAGCACTCTTGTTTAGTCAGCAGAATATTAGCCAGACCAGTCTAGTTTCTAAGGGGCCTTTGGTGTCAGAGAGACATGAGACAAATTAGCTTATTTCAGTACCATGAGGTGTTTGCTTCACATGCTGCAGGGATGAGAGGAAGGGAGATCTTCAGACTAGTTATACAATGGCCTGTTGTTTAAAAGCTACAGTATAGGCTGCAACAGCTTCTTTCTGTTGGTTTCCTTACCCTGCAGGTCTTTTGCTATTATAATTTTAATTTGCTTTTCTTAATGTTCTTATGTTTTCTTCAGAATTGCACACACTTCTGGTTATCAGCATCCTGTCTGTCTTTTTCAGATATGCTCAGCACTGTTATACTTCTTGCCTTCTACCTCAGTAGTCCTTTGGTCAGTCCATTTTTAGTGTGCAGTCCTTCCAGATGTTTATGCAAGGTAAAATATTCAGAAGCCAGGTGATGCTAGAAATCAGTTTTTTTCCCTTTTTTGCTTTCCGAAAGAGATTCTGTTCAGAAAATGTTATGGTCCTATATAGCATTTCTGCTGGTCCTACAGTTTCTTTTGAATCCATCATTTCATTTGATTGTACCATCTTTACTCTTTATAAACTAGAAGACCTAGAGAGAGCTCTTATTACAAAGGCGAAATGCTCTCATTTGTAGTGTCAAATCATAAAATTGTCAAACTAGGAGACCTAGGTTAGGATAAAATACCAGTTCTATGGAAGTCAGCCTACCGGTTGTATCTTTTAGGGTTCTAGCCTAGGAATATAGAAAGTCCTGGACCTTGGACTACTGTTTAATTAATTAAATTAATTGATGTGCCCAGGGATTAACAAGTAATGGGGACTACTTAGATAGATTGAGTATTGCCCATGGCAGGTCCAGCCTGACTAACCTGGTTTCTTTTTATGATCAGGTCACAAAGTTCCTGGACTAGGGTGTTGAGGTGGATGTCATCTTCCTGGACTTTAAGAAGACCTTTGACACGGTTTCCCATCACATTCTTGTAAAAAAAACTAGGTGACTGCGGCATTGATGCCTACACAGTCAGATGAGTGGCAAATTGGCTAAATGGTTGCACCCAAAGAGTGGTGGTGGACAGGTCATTTTCGACCTGGAGGGATGTGGGCAGTGGACTTCCCCAGGGCTTGGTCCTGGGGCCTGTACTGTTTCATAGTTTCATAGTAGCTAGAGTCGGAAGGGACCTAGGTAGATCATCTAGTCCGACCCCCTGCCTTGGCAGGAAAGAGCACCGGGGTCAGATGACCCCGGCAAGGTGCTCATCTAATTTCTTTTTAAAAATCCCCAGGCTAGGAGCCTGCACCACTTCCCCTGGAAGCTGGTTCCAGGCCCTAGCCGCCCTGACTGTGAAGTAGCGCCTCCTAATATCTAATCTAAACTTACCCTCCGCCAGCTTGTGACCGTTATTCCTGGTCACTCCTGGCAGCGCACGGGGGAACAGGGGCTCCCCCAATACCTGCTGATCCCCCCTGACCAGTT